>NC_090266.1:489619673-489923333 GCF_040414725.1 Anabrus simplex
GTTTTTACTAGACTTCTTGTTGAGGCATAAGTTGCTGTGTATGACTTATTGAAATCAATGAAAGTAAGTGTGAGTGCTCCCCTCTTCATACTTGCATTCCACTCAGGTAAAGTAAAAAAATGAGTATGTACACGCAACAGTGTGCAGCACGCTCCAAACCATGCTTGAGGACATATCCAGCCATGCATCTTCGTGGGTATGCTATTTACCAATTGAGGAGCCCAACTTAGTACACTGGGGTGAAACGCTGGCAACTGAGAATGAGTTAGCTGGAAAATTTTTAATGTCCAACAACGGACCGTTTATATTGGTATTACAAATTTATTCATTCGGGACAAATATTTCAGGTTATCTATGGGAATCAACATCCATATCATCTGATGGCCAGGCAGGCATAAATTTTTTGGTTATGGGATGAAGTCTCTCATAGTGCACTGGCACTGCCGGTGGCTCCAAGTAGCCTACGCAGTGGCCTCCACGGACAGGACTCTCTTTCAAGATCCTTCTCCTCATTATTTTTGATTCGGCCGGGTGACGTCACAACTTTACCATCGCACCCAGCCGACCCAACAAGCATATAGGCCAGACACCTAGTTGGTAGTCGGCTATAGACAATGTTCTCCTGTATTGTCCTGGACGTCCACCATTCCATCTCAGAAGCAACCATCCTCTCCGACCTCCGCAAGACAGGAGTGTACAGCGCAACCAGACTCTACGAAGGCTCCGCTCCAGCACCAGAGGTCCTACTATTTCTCACCTCTCCGACCGACCGTGACCATCTACTCGCCACTGGTGCCCATATTCGCAGTCGTCTTCATCGCGTGGAACCCACTCCTAGCCAAGTTCTTGAACAATTACCGGACTACTCATCTGATCTTCCTACATCTGATGCTTCTACGGCTGCTTCTACGTCATCTCCCTACCCCACCCCGCCACAACCATTGTCCTCTCTCTGCATCACTTCTAACGCCACGATCACCACCACCACTATTACCACCACCAGCTCCTCTGTTCACAACCCCATCACAAACTCTCTCACCACTTCGGTTACTACCCATCCCACCCCTATAATGACAACTACTATCACCTCCCCTCCCAACCTTACCCCATCAAGCCAACAAGCAGCATCTGAACCTGACACCGACACGACGCCACCATTATCGTCAGCTTACACCTGCGTCATTCGAGGAGTGGACCCGCTCTTATCCACGGATACCATCGTCCAAGCCCTTCGCCAGACCGGAACACCAGTGCGCCGAGCAACCCGGATCTTCAATGCCTCAGGACCTACGTGCCTTGTTCGACTTCATCTACCGACTCCGGACACTGCCCAACACCTCATCGACAACGGAATTCATCTCCACGGCCGCCTTCATCAGACTGAACCCTCTCGTTCTTCTCCCCAAACTTCCACCCGACCTCCCACACCTCGTCGCCGTCCCCGGCCAGCGCCACCTTTCCTTCCACCGAGTCCACACATCCGTTTTTACCCGCCTCCACCCGATCTCTCTCCCCCACCACCAGCCCTATCAAACCCCCTCCATATCTTACTCACTTCACTGCATCATTTCTCTTGTATCTTCCACAACCTAGCCCACTCTTTCACCCCTCTCACACACCCCTCACTAGTCCCACAGCCTTTGCATTATTTCTTTACCCCACCATGCTTCCCTACATGTTTATAATGCAGTGCATAATCTTTGTAACATGCCCCAAACGAAATTGTAAATCTGTAACACCACTGTTAAAAATTCTGTACTTCCTATTGTAAACCCCTTGATTTAATAAAGCACCTCGCCATCTCCTACACATTCACATCCTTTCCCCACCTCCTTCTTCCGTCCCATCTCCCCAACCTGCCCGCATCTCTTGGCCAGAGAGAGGGCGACACCCTCTAGGTGGCCCGCCCCACCCCTTCAGGGTGGGGAATGAAAGCATTTGAGCAGCAGCAGCCTCCACGGTATGCACTACCCATGCGTCTTGGTGGGTGTGCTATTTACCAACTGAGGAGCCCAACTTAGCACACTGGGGAGAAACACTGGCAACCAGGAACGAGTTAGCTGAAAAATTTATAATGTCCAATAATGGACCATATATATTGGTATTATAAATTTACTCATTTGGGACAAATATTTCAGGTTCCCTATGGGAATCAACATCTATATCACATGGTGAAACCTATGCGATGCAGTTGCCTCCTTACAGTCCTGGTAGAAATGGGTTCCTGACTCCCAACATTCAACTGGGTGGTGATCTGACTCACAGTAGCCCGTCAAGCGCCCAGTATGGTTCTGCGGAGGCAAAGCAATGTCCGTTCGTTAAACACCTGTGGTCTTCCCGTGAGGCGGTTTACGTGGGTGGCAACTTTCTCTCTGCGATGTTGAAGATCCACCCTCGACACTGATGACCTCCGAACCCCTGAATTTGCGTATAATCTCCGCAATGCTGTGACCCTTACGCCATGTGCTGATGATCATCCCATGTTCAAAGTCAGTTAACTCACGACATGTTGCCATCTTCATGAAACTGGTGTCTGCGACAGACTGCTCAGCTACGCCACAGCTAGTCACAACAATCAGAGGTCATGCACGGCACATTTTCTAATGGGACTCCTTTTCCCGTGACTTTTGGCCACTCAGTGTATACTTGTATACTGATACTTATACTCGTTATCTATTGATTCACTAACACAACTTATAGAGTTAACACTGTGTGCTGTATCGCCAGTATGGATACAAGTCTGAGTCTGATCAATTATATATACCAAGCAGGGCGAGTGAAATTAATGCAGAAAGCAGTATGCCTGATTGTAACAGGTGCTGCATCTGTTCTGTCTTTTCATTGACAAAACCAAGGCTAGGATGTTTTGGTAGCATCAGGGTACAAACTCGAAACTAGATCATCAGGACTGGTTGAACTACTGGGTTCGGTTACGTAGGTGGAAAAACTGAACAACATTGTAGAGGTCATTGATGTCAACAACCAGAGGGAAGTCCTAGCAGCTGTCCAGAAGTTGTTTAACCCATTTGGTGGGCGATGCTATGAGATCCGCGGCTACAAGTCGCTTGCTCGGCAGGGATCGCAGATATATCCGCAAATTCTAATTTTTTCCCTCAGTTGCCTGCTTGCAGAGGTTTATTTCTTTTTCAGCAGCATTTTCTGGATGATTCTACCGTATGATGCAAATTTTTTTCAACTATATTCTTCCAATACAAATGTGTCATCCACAAAGTGCTTCATAAAGAATACAACTTACCTCTGGACAAGAATGATCTAAGGCCTAGTAGCCTCGTGCTGAAGCATTACCTCATCACCTTATCATCCCTTGGATGCAATAATATTGCTGTAGAATTGATTTCAGGAGTTATGATACTAAATAGACCTCTGACACATTAGAACTTTGACCTAATTTATCAACCTCAGTCTTGAGTTCTTCCTTCATAACAGGAGTGGGTGTTTACTGCAAATCGTGGAAGTTACACAGCCTTTATTATCATACGCATGTGTTCCATAATTCAGACACAATTTATGATTTTCTTCCAAACTGTAGGGACCAGGGTTTGCTTCTATTCTGTTTCTTACATTTTTTCAGCTAAAATGTCTAAAAGAAATTACCGGCCCCAACCATTACAGGAGGATGATTAATTGGCCATGATAAAAGAAATGTTGGAATTTAGTGGGGAGGATAGTGATCTTAGTGAATTAAGTTCTGCTGAAGAGGAATTCATAAGTGATGAGAATTTACGTGGCTCGAATATACAGGGTTCGGGCCCAGCTGATGCAAATAAGCAGCAGTCATGAAAGAGACCACATGTGTTTGATTCCAGTTCACGTAGCAATTATAACAGTGACAGTAGTGACGATAATACTGATAATATTCCAACCAGTGCAGCTTCTCCAACCTGGACTGAAAATGGACAAACAAGGTACTCTACTGCTTTGATCCAAAATTACATCACTGTGTAAAGGGAGAGTTTCTAGGGAGGACAAGCCGAGCAAAGTATTTTAATTGTTTTTGATGATGAGATATGCCAGAACATAGTTGCACAGAAAAACCTTTATCTCCAGCAGAAAATCGCATATAAAACCCAGCTTAGTAAGACAAAACGAAGAAGTGAAGACCAAGACTGGGCCCCAACAAGTAAGGAGGAAATAAAGCTGCAGGGCATTGTACAGAAACTTAAATTAAGAGCATATTTTTCTTGTAATCACTTGTTGGTCACAGCAATTTTCTATGGGCTGATGACAAAGAGGTTTTTCCTCCTCTTCCACTTTTTACATTTCTCTGACAGTGAGGCATATAATGGACAAATTCCTCTCAAAATTTACAAGATAAAGCTAGTATTTGACCATCTGGTATCAAAATTTTCAGAAGCTTACATTCCTGAAGTTTGAGGAGAGCCTCTTGTTATAGAAAGGGCAGCTAGGATGGAAGGTTTATGTACCAAAAAAAGGATCAGGTTTCAGAACGGAATCACACAAATTATGCAAATCCGGGACATGGTATGAATGCAACATGACTTGGTATACTGGAAAAAAAATGGAGCTTCTCACCGAGCTTCGCGGAGTAGTTATTTAGAATATTTCAGAAGCCTCCCAGGATTGTGTTTACATTGGCTGAAAATATTTTGAATCAGGGGTATCTTACTGGCATGGACAATTATTACAGCATCTTAGATGTGGAGCTTCCGTGGTATGTATGTACAGTTAGTTCTTCTACCGGGTTGAACTGTGTTGTTTTCTGTACATTCCATACAGTTTGCTGAAATTTTATAGGTACATTGCAGTATTCTTTGTCAAGGCAACAGAAATACTCCTACTCAATCCGAGGTAAGCCTCCCAGGCAGCTAATCAACGAGAATTATTACCGTCCTTGGCCTTAAATATCCTCCTCTTTCTGGCTGATGTCAGCCCCTAGCGGTCTCATGAGAATTCTGGAACGTATGTGTCACATCCAGGTATTGGGGATTGCCAGTGCTGTAATCTTTGATGCCTATTATACATAGATGAAGCGATGCAGGCCACAACATAAACATACAGGAAGAACCTCAAGTTATTAAATACCACTGGCAATCCCCAACCACCTGGCTGTGACACATACATTCCAGAATTGTCACTGGACAACTAGGGGCTTACGTCAGCTAGAGAGAGAAGGATATTTAAGGCCAAGGACAGTAACTACTCTCGTAGTTGATTAGCTGCCTGGGAAACTGATTAACTCGGATCGAGTAGGGGTGTTTCAGTCGCCTTGGCAAAGAATACTCCAATGTGTTTGAAACAATGGCAAACTGTACAGGATGTACAGTAAACAACAACACGGTTCAACCCAGAATGAAAACTAAATTATTATAGCAGTCCAGATTTCTTCGATATTCTAAACAAATACAATACAGATGGCAAAAACAAAACAAAAGAAAACAATGGCTACACACAGTCGTGGCCGGAAAACGACCGGTAGGAAGACCTAGGAAGAGGTGGCTGGACCAAGTGAAAGAGGACATAGGAACAAGAGGAATCAGCTGGGATGTCGTCTTGAGTGAAAAGTGGTAGATGAACAGACAGAAGTGGAGAGTGCTCGTAAACCACACCCGGGCAACTGGAGTGGAAAACTGATGATTATGATGATGATGATGATGATGATGGCAAAAGGACCTCCTGAAAGAGATTATGGAGTGAAATCTCAAGAAAGAAGAAGTTTCAGTTTCATACAGGAAAAAATTGATGGCTCTCAAGAGGAGGGATAGTATCATCCATGATGGCAAAATGAAGACAGTCTTGGAAAGAAAGGGAGGGGGACGAAACAGAAATCCCTTGTATGCATCGATTGCAATTATGATATTGGGGGTGTTGATCTATCCGATAAATATATTGTTACATATGTCACTACAAGGGACAGGCTGAAGAAATATTACCAGAAAATATTTAGACATTTACTGGATCTCACGTTGTTCAAATCCTCCATAATACATATGAAGGATAGGGGAAGGTACTCTAATCTGCAGTTCAGAATGTACCTTATTGAAGAGATTCTTGACAATTATACAGGATCAACTCCTCAGGAGGCACTTCCCGTGTGAATTGTGCACATTCTCCAGATTCGGCCACGAGATTCATGGATAGACATTTCTCTGAAATGAATCCCCCTACTAAGTCAGGGAAAAAGAAACACGAAAGCAAGAGGTGAGTGGTGTATGTTTCTCAAAAGGAAAAGCGAGACAAAATCTTTGTGTGTCCCGCTCCTGCTTTTGTGTGTGTGTCATACTAAGCAGCTGTAAAAGACATAATGCTGTGAAGACTGTGAGTCTGTGTGTCAGTTATGAACTGCAGGTATATAAACTGGACCCCTCATAAGCACTAACCAACATAACAGAAAATTTTGTAAGTATCATAATTTATTCCATTCTCAATCTTTTAAGTGCATGTAAACTTTGTAAATGTACAATCTACATATAAAAACAAACATATCTTTCCAGGGAGAGATTGTTAGTAATCTGCTTAAAATATTTAGGTATAAGTTACTGTTTTGTTTTTGTTTTTAAATTTAAAGGGGCCTAACATCGAGGTCATCGGCCCCTAATGGTACCAAATGAAATAACAAAAAATTAAAATTCATCCACTGACCAAAATAAAATTTTAAAAAATTGTCATGAAGAATGAATGGATGGACATGAACCCTACAAAAAACAAACAAACAAAGAAACAAACAAACAAACAAACAAACAAACAAACAAACAAACAAAAACAGTGGATCAGACTCAAAAAGAAGGTAGTTAATTAGAGTATTACTGACCAAGGGACCATTTATAAAGCACAATGATGCTTGATGTCTCAATGGGTGCTAAATTCACGTCTAAGGCCCCACAGAATGGTACATGTTGCGAGTAAAGTAGAACCATGGTATTTGTCATTTTGGGGTACTGATCAAAAGTAGCGAAGACTCACGGTGGTCCACACAAGATGGTACTACTCACAAGTATTGCAATTCGTACAGGGAACGCAGACCTATGGTGTTTCTCACACAATGGCGCCACTCATAGCCAACGCAAACCGGTAAGGCTCCTCACCTAAGTGTACTAGTCACAGGCGCCGGTATTCCCGTGGTGTTCCTCACATAGTGGGTACCAATCACAGGCAACGCTGACCCACGGTGCCGCTCATGTAGCGGTACAACTCACAGGCTACGCCCAGACCCGCGGTGTTGCTCACATGGGTACAACGCACGGGTACTGGAATCCACCAGGCCAGGCTTTTTACTACAACTAATCACAAACCTATTTCGTACCAATTTAGTGATACTACTCGCAAGTACATGCAACCCATGGTGTTCCCCGCATGATGGTACGAATCAAGAGTAGTTTCATGGTTCTAATTCAATCATCCCTTGGTCGCCCCTTGTAGTCACCTCTTACGACAGGCAGGGGATACCGCGGGTGTATTCTACATGTGCGTCCCCCACCCGCAGGGGGTAGTGTGTTTGGTCCACGAGAGGTATTTTATTTCCCTCAAGTCCACGGCAAGCCGGTTAGGATCCCCCTATCCGCCACGTGAGAGTATCACCTCTCCCCCTGCTATGCCTGCGTAGCAGGTTCATAGAAGTTACTGTATAAAGTTTTGCTATTAGGAAGAAACAAGCTCAGTAACACACTGCTTAGTACGTTCTTGCACAAAGAATTGAAAAATTAACATAAGATTTTTCAATAACTGAACAAATTATATTCAAGCAAATATTTCTTTTAGGGTCCTTCTACAGTTAAATCTAGTCTATGATCATTTTCAAGCATGTAATTAAATATTTTCTTCTCTCAGGGAAATCGCTCCTCACTTGGGAATAAGCCAGACTGTACGGAGTTTCATTTCCTCATTCTTGTTGCTCAGATGTACACCAAGATATTTAAATTCATCCATCACCTCCACTTTGGATCCTTCAGGGACAAGTTGGTCATTTGTATACTTCCTTCTCCGAGCCTGCACCATTACCTTCGTCTTCTGTTCATTGATCTTAAGTCCAATCTCTCTGCCTTCTCTACTCAAGTGTTCAAATGCTTCTTTAACTGTCCTTGTTGTTCTTCCCATCAAATTTATGTCATCAGCATATCCTACTAGTTGAGCTGTTTTGTACAGAAGTGTTGCACTGGTCTCCACCCTTAACTTTCTAATCACTGACTCTAGTGTCAGGTTAAATAGAATTGGTGCTAAGCCATCTCCTTGCTTCAATCCCTGATTCACTTCGAAGAAGCTGCCTACTTCAGTCTGAATTTTCACTCCCACCATCGTATTTCTCATAGTCAATTCCACCAGTCACACCAGCTTTTCTGGTATCTTGAACTCTCTTAATATCTCCATTAATTTATCCCTGTCAATAGAGTCGTATGCTTGTTGAAAGTCGATAAACATCTGTACCACATCTATGCCCCGTTCCCAACACTTCTCCAACACTTGTTTCACAGTAAATATCTGATCAATAGTGGCTCTTCCCTTCCGGAACCCTGCCTGGTATTCTCCTAGAATTTCTTCCACCAGGGGTTCTAGTCTCTTCTTCAGAATGGAAGTGAACAGCTTATATACTGTACACAGCAATGTGATCCCTCTATAATTGCTACATATCAACTTATCCCCTTTCTTCTATATTGAGCATATGATGCCTTTGCACCAGAGATATAAATCAGAGCTTAAAAGTTATGCTATACAAAACCCTCATTCGCAGTATAGTGGTGTATGGAAGTGATACGTGGACCCTCCCAAAGAAAGCCGTGGAGAAAATAGATTCCTTCGAAAGGAAAATCCTGAGGAGAATTTATGGACCCATATGCGTACAAGGGGAGTGGAGAATTAGATATAACAATGAACTATATTCCCTGTATGGGGAGGCACCCCTGTCGCATGCCACTCGAATGAAGAGACTTAAATGGGCAGGTCATCTAATTAGGATGGAAGAACACCGAATCCCAAAGAAGGTATTCTTAGGAGACTTTGGAGGAGGAAGGCCTGTGGGAAGGCCACGTAACAGATGGGAAGATGGTGTACATCAGGACGCAGCACATATCCTCAAGATCCGGAATTGGAGAGTAGCTGCACGAGATCGACAAGTTTGGCGGGGAGCAACTGGGAGGCCATGACCCGAAAACGGGCCGTAGCATCATAGGTAAGGTAAGGTACGGAGTTTCATGCTTAAGGGGTTAAGGTAACATGACCCAGTGGAGATATACCACATTTACAAGATGAAGCAACATGTTCTGGAAAGAATTTAATTCAAACAAATTCTAGTAGCTTCTTTTCATTTTTATTTCATTTTTGTTTCTTTAAACTTTAATTATTTTGTAACGACACATCTCACAACTTTTGATTTTAATTCAAGTAATATAATTTGGTTTTGTTATAAAAAGCAGTCAATTATTTAAAGTAGATCAGTCTAACGTAATCCCAAATCAAAGCACAAATCTTTATCCTCCTCCAAAACTTGAATCATGGTATGTTGTCAAGTAAGCTATTAATAATATAAGAGAATTTATTGGACTCCAACCTATTCAATACATTACAGGATGTTAACATTTTTAGTTAAACCTCGTTAAAATGGAGACATGTTTCGCCCCCCATGTGGGGCATCATCAGTCATATCAAACCAACAACTGACTTTCCCACACTTCAACAACAAAATATACGCAAACCTCTAGTCAACTAGGAAGAAGCTAATGATGTTTTTAACTATCTTCATTTGAAGCCGGTGTTGTTTTAACTCTGTCTTAGCACAGCCTCATTTTATAATCAACAAAAGCTGTTCATTTGCACTGTGCACTCCATTCATATAGAGAGTGACCAACGGAGTTGACTACCTCATGAATCCTAGGGCGAATTATTTTGGTTGGAACCAAATTACAAATAGACAAATTGGAATGTTTTACCTCATCAATTTTAACAATTATAAATAAGTGTACAGTAATTATAAATTGTATTTTATTTTGCTAACATTTGTATATACTACGTAGAACTACCATCGAACTCAATATCATATAGACTTTGATTACTTTCATTGTTATACTGTACATATGATGGCCTCATTTTAATATTAAGAAACCACTAGCATATTTTACTATGTGTAACTAGTCTATTGTTATTTCATTTAGGATAGGACCTTGTACATGTTTTTTAATGTATTCTTTCTTACATATTATGTTCATAATTTCCAACCAGACGTCTGGTTTAATTTTGAGGTGCTTTGATATGACTGATGATGCCCCACATGGGGGGCGAAACATGTCTCCATTTTAACGATGTTTAACTAAAAATGTTAACATCCTGTAATGTATTGAATAGGTTGGAGTCCAATAAATTCTCTTATATTATTATTGAGATTCTTTCAATACGGAAAATAAAATGATTTTCATTACTTGTAAAGTAAGCTATACCGCACACTTTTCAGAATATGAAGAGAATCATGCTCTACCTAATTATGATGTTTATTTGTGACTGGCACTCAATAATTTATGAGTTCATTAATTTTGTGTGGCTATTTCTAACCGGGTGCAGCCTTTTAAGGCAGACCCTCCGATGAGGGTGGGCAGCATCTGCCACGTGTAGGTAACTGCATGTTATTGTGGTGGAAGTCAGTGCTATGCATGGTGTGCGAGTTGCAGGGATGTTGGGGACAGCACAAACACCCAGTCCCCTAGTCATTCAAATGAACCAATGAAGGTTAAAATCCCCGACACGGCCGGAAATTGAACCCGGGATCCTTTAATCGAAGGCCAGTATGCTGACCATTCAGGCAACGAGTCAGACATATATATATATAATGTGTAACAACCTGGCATTTACTGGCTAGTTTCTCCTACATTAAAGGACTAGCAAGATACCCGTGCTTAGCTACGTCTTTAAAATGAAAGTTATTATTCAACGTTTTATATTTTGGAGGGTCCACTGTCAGCTGAGCCTGTAAAATACATCCTCACCTCATACATCAAATGGTTTTGGGGGAACGATTATTTATTTTATAATCTACCACCTACTTGAACCCCGTATGGTAGAATTTGAATGTTTTAAACCATATCTTTTTTAACATCTAGGAAGTAAAAGCGACCAACCAGTGAAATTTTGATTCTGTAGGTCGAACAGTAATGGGGGGGAATGAATACATTTTAAAGGGGTGAATGTTTCCAAATATTTATTAACATCTAGGATATAGAAGACCACCCTTCATAAAAAAGTTATGTTCATACCTGAAACGGTTTTGGAAGAATGGATATTGTGTTTTTAAGAGTCAACTACCATCTAAACCCCTTAGGGGAGAAATATTTTGAAGTATACGGTATTTTACACCTAGGACATAAAAGAAGACCCTTTTCATAAAATTACAACTTTGTATGCCAAACGGTTTTGGAGGAAGCTAACCTCATTTAACACTTTAGCATTGGAACTTTTTAAAATATTTCCTATTACTCACCTAGGATTTAAAATATATGCCACTATATGGAATTTTGTTTTCGTACGTTAAACCATTCTGGAGGAAGGAATGAATATATTTGTTTTCAGATTTTAACTCCATTTAACTCTGAGTGGTTAAATTTGTTTCAAATCTTCCATTATTTAACACCTAAGGTATCATTTGACATATTAGCTTCATAATTCAAACAGTTTCATATAAACGTATTGTACCAGGAACCATTGGTCATCTGTAACATAATTTTATTAAGTCCGATATTTGTAATGGTATGGCCAGAGTTTACACGAGTTCTCAACGGCACAGCACAGCCAGGTATTCAGCGTGCAGTCCACATCACCTGTTCCACGTTGCCGATGACGTAATAGCACGTGAACAAGTGACGATCTAGAACCTGCCAGAACATTTTCCAAAATCTAAACCCGTTAAAGTTTCAATTTATAAACCATATCACCTTGTAGCCCATAGATCAAATGTAAACTCCTGTAGATTTGATGAAAATCGACCCATGGAATTACAGGATATTCAGTGAAATAGAAATACAATTTTCCACAAGGCACGAGAGACTGCCCAACTAGATGATATAAAAGAGAGCAGTTTTGACAGGGTCAGCAGTTCAAGTTCAGCACTCACAGCCGTAGCTTATGCAGGCAGGGGAGAGGGATTCATACACAACGTTCAAACCCAGTACTTTACGCGAAGAATCTTCAAATGGACTTGTAAATTCAGCGAGTGCTATGACACTTAGAAACTTTTCGACTGAAAATCACAGTGACTTGTGATGGTTGCAGTTATTAACTTTATGTTTCTAATCACAGTTTAAGACATTAGTAATTAAACAAGTTACAGTATGTGAATAGAAGCTACTTAAAGCTTTTAATACAAACAACCGTGTGTGAATTGAGGACATTTCTTAGAGAATTACAAACTACTTAGCCCTCTGAAATAGACTGTTCAGCAACCGTACTTTAACGTATACAAATTAAAGACTGTTATCGTTACAACACGGTTCAACCCGGAAATTAAATTAAATAATTCTTCACACCGTGGAAGCTTCACGTCTAAGATACGAAACATTTAAAGACTGTGTTGAATTGTGATACTCTCATGACGAGTGCGAGACAATGAGTTGCATTTTTTTCTTTCACATTCAAACTCTCAAACTGTTGTATTCACAACTGGATTTTATTGTCGTGTGTTACTTCTTATAAATATTACGAGACTTACACTTCGTCTTCATGAGCAGACTCTATCATTGCGTGTAAACACTTGTAAAATTACGTGAAATGAGCTCTACAATCAGATTTGATTTCTGCAACAGCATTTGTGAAATGCAATTTTACCGAGCTCGATAGCTGCAGTCGCTTAAGTACGGCCAGCATCCAGTAATCGGGAGATAGTGGGTTCAAGCCCCACTGTCGGCAGCCCTGAAGATGGTTTTCCGTGGTTTCTCATTTTCACACCAGTACCTTAATTAAGGCCACGGCCATTTCCTTCCACTTCCTAGGCCTTTCCTATCCCATCGTTGCCAAAGACCTATCTGTGTCGGTGCGACGTAAAACAAATAGCAAAAAAAATGCAATTTTGTTAACAAACTCTGTTTTTAGTGACACTACTTTTAAATTTGATTTTATCAGTGGAAGAAAATTTCGTTCCCAAGTAATGACACTCATAATTATTCATAATAAGCTATGCTTTTAATAGACTGTAATCTCCAAGTGACGTGATTTACGGACAATTGAACTCTGCTACAGATAGACTGTGATATCTGAGTAATATTACTTATGAGTAATTGAATTGTGCTTTTAATAAACTGTTGATACCCGAGTGACATTAATTACAGACTATGATTTCCAGTACAAAGTCTTGAAATATGCTGCCAGTGATTGAAATAACCAACTCGTGAGCACTTTACCAAATAATGTGCTAGGTTAAATAGGACACTCCCAAAGTTAAAGATAGTCGGTTGAACTTTTTCGTGTTCTACAACTATATTAGAATTTCCAATAGGATTTATCGTATTCAAAGTTCCTAAGGAGGGAATTAGATATTTTTCCACCAATAGAGCATGTCAAATGCTGATGAGTGCCTATCGCAATCATCTACACCTGTCAACGAGGGAAGAGAAGACTTGGTTCGACGAGGGACATCGGACCTTGGTTCAACAAGGGAATCAAATGTGGTACCATGGTGGACATCACGACATCCCATCACAGGGAATGTGTGGGTAGCTGAACTACATGTTCTCCAGTCTAGACCAGTGTTACAGTAATACAGGTGATATAAGTTCTTTAAGGAAAAAAAACTTTGTGGTTCCACCAGACTAACTTTCCATTTGTGGAATGGTAGAATCAATAATTTTGGAATGGGTAGCTCAACGAACACTATAAACTTTAACTGGAAATCGCTCGGGTCTAACGCAATTGTTTGAAGGGCAAGACTAAATTTTACAAGACAAACTTTATTTACTATTTCACAATTTTTGCACATTTCAGTGTTAAATATTTAAACTGTAAGCAAAGGTTTGCATTTCAAGTGATACAAAACTCTAAATAGAATTCACATTACAAGTGACAGAATGTTTAATTTAATCATTTTCTGTTCACTAAAAATGAACTTATTTTCAAGAAAGACTTTATCAGAAGAATTTGTTACCTTAAAACATAATTTATTTTCATTTAAGAGAAACTCTAAAGACTTGGAGAAAAGTTTGTTATTTTTGACAAGCCTATTTGCGTGATAAACATTTTTTACTTTCGATCATTTCATCGAAAGCTAGCCATTTTCTTTTGTAAATCCATTATCAAGAGAAATAATAGGGAATCAACCATTCATGTTCAATGAAGGGAATAAATGCTGTTTAAAAAAAATACTATCATTTCGCATACCTCTCTCTGTACTGCTCCAGAAGAACCATACACCCCTTTTACAAACTCTCATGCCTTATTTTCCTGGTACAATATATTTTTGTCATCATTCCTCATCCACCAGTTGAAACCCCTTAAGGGTGTACTGTTTTATGTCCACTTCTTATGTGTATCCTCATAAAAAGAATTCAACTCCTTTTACATCCCCCTTAAGTTTATTCCCTCCCCCACCCCCAAGAAAAAATGTATGAATGTTTTTTTAAAGATGATTTCAAATAGAAATCTTCAGGTCTGTAACATCTTCAGTTTTGAGATATAAGTATTCTCATTAAAAATAATTCAACCCCTTTTCAGTCCTTTTTACACTCCCCATAATTGCATTTTATGAAAACAATATGCATTCCTTTATTCTTAAAGGAGATTCCTTATACCAATTTTCACGTCTGTAATATCTTCAGATTTTGAGATACCAGTCTCCTAATAAAAATAATTCAACCCCTCTTTCAGTCCTTGTTACCCCAAGCCCCCTTAAGTGATTTTCCAAAACCAAAAAAGTGTGTGTTATTTTAAAAGAGATTAAAATTACCAATTTTCACGTCTGTAACATGTTACTTTTTTTTTAGATATACTGGAGATGTACCATAGTCATTTTTAAAATTCACCCACTTGTCAGTCCTGTTCACCCCCCCCCCCCCCCCCACCTTAAGTAGGTTTTCCGAAAACAAAAAAAAATACATGTTTCTTTATTTTTAAAGGATATTCCAAATACCAACTTTCATGTCTTTAAACTGTTCAGTTTTTGAAATATAGATACAATCATTTTAAATATTCACCACCCTTTTCACCCCGTTAGTGAAGGTATATGAGAAAATCCTCCCTTAGTGAGCACCTACATTATAATATGAATGTATCCCCAAAATTTCATTTCTTTATGTCCAGTAGTTTTGACTCAGTGATGATAAATCAGTCAATCAGTACAAGTTATTTTATATATATAGACTAGCATTACCCGCGCGGCTTTGCCTGTGTGGATTTCGTAATTTGAACAAAGTAATCGTCCCTCGGTACTGTACTAAGACATTACCTGAAAATTTCCAAGGTACAAAAACTCACCAAAAAATTGAGTTTCAGTTAACCCAGAAATTCTTTATAAACCGCGTTTGTGGTATTGCCTTTTGGGGCTAAGATGACCATGCGACATAGAACTGTACATGTGAGAAACAGTCTTCTCTCAAGTCAAAAATAATATTTTATTTTTTAAGGAGATTCCAAATACCTATTTCCACGTCTGTAACATCTTCAGATTTTGAGATATAAGTATCCCCATAAAAATAATTCAACCCCTTTATCAGTGCTTTCCACAACCCCACCTAAAGGGATTTTCCGAAAACAAAATAATTCACGTTTCTGGATTTTTAAAGGAGGTTCCAAATATCAATTTTCACATCTGTAACATCTTTAGTTTTTTTTAGATATAATTATCCTCATACAAAGAATTCAACTATTTTTTCAATTAATTCACCCCCCTTAAGTGGGTTTTGCAAAAACAAAAGAATACATATTTCTTTACTTTGAAAGAAGATTCCAAATATAAATTTTCATGTCTGTAACATCTTCATCTTTTGAGATATAAGTATCCTCATAATAATTCAACTCCTTTTTCACCCCCACCCCTGTTAAGTTGAGTTGATCCCCCAAAACAAATGCATGTTTCTTTATATGTAAAGGAGATTCCAAATTACAGTTTTCACATCTGTAACATCTTTAGTTTTTTATATATAAGTATCCTCATCAAATATTCAACTAATTTTTTCTATTCTTTCAATCCCCCCCCTCCCTTAAGTTGATATTCCAAAAACGAAGAAATATGTATTTCTTTACTTTCAGAGGAGACTCAAAATATCAATTTTCTCATCTGTAACAATTTATGTTTCTGAGATATACTGTAGACAGTCTTTTTAACAATTCACCCCTTTTCTCACTCCTGTTGACCCCCCATTAAGTGGATTATCCAAAAACAGAAAATACATGTTTATTTTTAAAGGAGATAATAAATCCCAACTTTTAGGTCTGTAAACTTTTAAGTTTTTGAGATATAGATATGCTCATTTAAACAAGTCACCCTCCTTTTCACCCTCTTAGCAATGAAATATCCAAAAATTCTCCATTAGTAAGCACCTACACACTAATATAAATGTATCCCCAAAATTTCATTTCCTTATGTCCAGTAGTTTTGGCTCAGCGATGATGAACCAGTCAGTCAGTCAGTCAGTACATGTTATCTATATATATACATCATCGCCGAGCCAAAACTACTGGACATAAAGAAATAAAATTTTGGGGATGCATTTATATTAGGGTGTAGGTGTTCACTAAGGGAGGATTTTTGGATATTCCAGTGCTAAAGGGGTCAAAAGGGGGTGAATTTATAAGATGAGGATATCTATATCTCCAAAACTTGAAGTTTACAGACATAAAAATTGGTATTTGGAATCTCCCTTAATAATAAGGAAACACGTATTCTTTTGTTTTTCGGAAAAACCCTTAACAGGGATGTGGGGTGAAAAAAATTGAAAAATTAGTTTAATTATTTGTATGAATACCAAGAAAATCTAAAGATGTTACAAATGTAAAAACTGGTATTTGAAATCTCCTTTAAAAATGAAGAAACACGCACTTTTGGGGAGGGGGAATCAACTTAACAGGAAGGAGGAGGGGGGGAGAAAAGAGGTTGAATTACGTTTATGAGGATACTTATATCTCAAAAAATGAAGATGTTACAGACGTGAAAATTAGTATTTGGAATCTACTTTAAAAATAAAGAAACATGTACTTGGTTTTTTTTTTTCTTTTCAGAAAATCGATGTAAGGGATGTGGGGTTGAAAATAAGTAAATAAGGATTTGAAATATGTTTATGAGGATACATTAACTTAAAAACTGAAGCTGTTACAGACGTGAAAGTTGGTAATTTGAATTTCCTTTCAAAATGAAGAAACACATACTTTGTTTTTGGAAAGGCCACTTAAGCTTAAGGCAGGAGAGGAGTGGAAAACAGTGAAGAAGAAGAGGAAGAAGAAGAATTATTATTTTCAGGAGTATACATTTATTTCAAAATCCTTTAGAAATAATGAAACATGTATTTGTTTGTTTCCGGAAAATCCAGTTATGGGGCTGAAAGGAACTGGAAAAGCAGGTGAATTTTTTAAATGAGTACCGGTATATCTATATTGTATGTCAAAAACTTAATGTATTATAGACAAGAAACTTGGTATTTGGAAAGTCCTTTAAAAATACAGGAACATGTACCTTTTTGTTTTCCGAGAAGGCACTTAATGGGGGGTATAAAGACGTGAAAAATAGTTAAATTATTTTTGAGGTAGCAGGTAAGGACCCTCTTCGGAGGCAGCCCTGCCCAGGGATTGGCGCCCCAGCCTATGTGAGTCCCAGAGCACACTGACCCGGTGTGTAACATCTGGTAAGGGTCCCAGCTCAGGGTTACGAGCAAAGACCTCAACGGATTCTACAGCGGAGAAGATGGACTTCGGAATGGTGGAGATTGTGAAAGAGGCAGCCCAGTACTCGGGGAATAGTATGAGTACACTATCTAACAGCAGCGTCTGTTTCCCAGGTGAGGGGCAGGTGCAAGGGCGTCTGTTCCCCATGTAAGGGGCGGCCTAGAACAAACCCTGGGGCTTTCAACCTCAGTTTTAACTCTGAGAAGCAGGCTGTTCCTGCCCCCCCCCCACGTAACTTCAACTTAAAGCATGATGGAAACGTCTTCAGGAAAAACTACTCCAGGGGGTACCCAGAAATGGAAATCCCCCACTGCCAAGAGCAGTGCAACCAGGCCGTCGGATTCTGGAGAGCCTGGAACATCATGTAGGGAAGAGTCGGAGCTTCCCAGAACTTCAATGCAGAAGATTCGACCCAAGAAAAAACACCTTTTGGGAACAGTGAACATTAACACTCTTCTACAGGCCGGAAAATTAAAACAACTTAGCAGTATTATAAAGGAACGGGATATCTGCATATTAGCAGTACAAGAGATGAGATTTCTGGACGAAAATTCATTCGAGTCAGACGGTTTCAGAATCTATAAAGGAAAACCTGCAATAAGAAACAACTCTAACATACCAATTCTAGGAACGGCTTTTGTAGTCAAAAGGAGCATTACTGAGTCCGTCATAAACTTCAAGTCACTGACAGAGAGGCTCTCAATTCTCTCCTTTAGATCTGGCAACAAAGCTTACACAATCAACGCACATGCCCCTATAAATGAAGATAACAGGAAACGTCCAGAAAAGGTGGATGAATTTTGGGAAACTCTTGAAGATATAACTTCCAAAATTCCACACCATGTAAAGGTTTTGGTCGGAGACTTCAACGCTCAGATAGGCAAAGAAAAGAAACATAGAAAAGTCATGGGAGATTACCCAGCACACAGAAGAACGAACAGAAATGGCAAAAGCCTGACTGACTACTGTAGACAATTCAACCTGAAACTCATGTCCACATATTTCAAAACTCTCCCAAAAAAGAAGAAAACCTGGGTCTCTCCTAATACAATGTTGGGTGAATTTCAGATTGACCATGTTGCAATAACAGCACGAAACCAGAAAGAAATCCTAAATGTCAAAGTAAAGAAAAGCCTGAACACTGATTCGGATCACTATCTCTCTGAGATAAAAGTAAGATTCCAACCGAATAGATCTAAATCGAGACAGCAAAGGAAGCCCAGGATCAATATAGAGACTCTGGAGCAGAATAAATTGGAATACCAACAGAACCTCTCCAAACTAAGGATGACCAACTGGGATGAAATCAGAGATTCCATGAACAAAGCTGCTGAAGGTTTCGGGAATCCTCCAAGGAAGCGGAAACATAGATGCTGGAATGAAAAATGTGACGATGCATTAGAAAGTAGACTAAAGGCCTGGAAGAGATGGCATTCGAACAGCAACAGCGAGAACTCTGAAGACTTCAAGGAAGCAAGGAAGAGAACAGCTAGGATCATAAGAACAGAGAAGAGAAAATATGACAGGAATAGGATAGAGAAGATGGAAGAGGAATTTAAAAGGAACAACATCAAGGAGTTCTACAAAACCTTCAAAGAAGACCTAAAGGGATACACACCACCAAATCTGTGCTTCAGACGAACAGACGGTAGCATAGCAACAAATTATAAAGAAAACTACCAGCTCTTGGCTGACTACTTCCAAACGCTGCTCAACTGTGAAGAAGCGCATGAAAGATTGCCTGTCCTGAAACTATCCAATGAGAATCCAAATTCCAAACCACGAAGTCTAGATGAGATAAAATGTATAATCAGAGAGCTTAAAAACAACAAAGCTCCAGGGGAAGATGGCATTGTGGCAGAAATGTGGAAGATTGGAGAAGAAGTGGCTGCAGAAAGAATACATCACCTCATAAAAGAGATTTGGAAAACTGAAAGGATTCCAAATGATTGGAAATGTGCGCTTATCCACCCACTCCACAAGAAAGGTTGCCAAATGGATATTAATAACTACAGAGGTATCTCTTTACTTTCAGTCACATACAAAATATTCTCCAGAGTGCTAATGAACAGGGTCAAAGAACAAATAGACTCCCTCATTGGAGAATACCAACCTGGTTTCAGGAAAGGGAGGTCATGTACAGAACAGATACTCAACCTCAAGGATATTCTAAGGACTAGAGCATTGAGGGGCCAGAACACAGTGGTAATCTTCGTCGATTTCCAAAAAGCATATGACTCAATTGATAGACAGACAATATTTAATGTCCTAGAAGAGTTTGGAATCGACAGGAAAATGAGAGAAATAATAAAACAAACCCTGACAGACACCATCTCAAAAATTAAATTCGCTGGAGAAATCTCTGATACATTCCAAATAAAGACAGGAGTCAGACAAGGAGATGGATTATCACCCATCCTGTTTAACACTGTATTGGAGAAAGTCATAAGAACCTGGGAAAACTCTCTGAAAGTAGAAGGCATACAGGGAATTCATCTTGGGCGCAAGGGACATAACTTGGAAATTAAATGTCTGGGTTTTGCTGATGATCTTACTCTCTTAGCTCAAAACAGAGAGGATGCCCAAACGATGCTGGAGCTTCTTCATGACATTGCAAAGAAAACAGGTCTCAAAGTCTCCTACGAAAAGACGAAGTACATGGAGTACCGACATCAGGGGGAGAAAAGCATGGAAGTGAAGTGCGGAAAGGTGGGAGAGTAGAAAAGTTTAGTATTTGGGAGAACTGATCCAACCCAATGGACTAGACAAGGAGGCAAACAAGGAAAGAGCTAGAAAATTGGAACTGGCCTACAGACTGACAGAGAACAGGTACAATAAACGGGCAATATCCTACAAAGCCAAAATTAAACACTACAACACTGTTGTAAAACCAGAGGGGCTGTACGGTTCAGAATGCCTTATATTAAATAAAAGAGGGGAACTTAAAGAAAATGAGAAGAAGGAAAGGAAAATTCTGAGGAAAATTCTTGGAACTCAAACAACGGATGGTACATGGAGGAAAAGGAGAAATAAGGATCTCTACAAGTATTCCGAAAAGATCACGGACACAATGGAAAAACAAAGACTGAAATTTTATGGACATCTCGTCCTGCCTGACTAAAAGGATATTTAAATATATAATTGGATTGAGGAGAACAACGAAATGGGTGGAGGAGATTAAGAAGGACGCAGAAGAAATTAAAATAACACCAGAATTGATCCTCAACAGAAAGAAGTTCAGAACTCGAGTAGATGACCACAAATTTCATGAAGAGCAGCGGAAGGACAGGCCCAAATTTGTAATACCTGAGGAGCAGAGAAAAATAAGGAGTAAACAAATGAAGAAGTTCTGGGAAGAGAAAAGAAGAAGACTGGCCAGAAAGCATTAAGTTTCACGCGATCCACAGTTGGCCAAATTTGGAAGCAAGAAGAAGTAGTTTAATTATTTTTTATGAGAATAAAAACTGAAGATGTAACGTGAAAATTGGTATTTAGAATCTCCTTTAAAAATAAAGAAACATGTAATTTTGTTTTCGGAAAATACAATTAAATGGGGGTGGGAGTGGGAGAAGGACTGATCAAGGGGTTGAATTCTTTTTATGGGGATACTTATGTATTTCTCAAAAACTGAAGATGTTACAGATGTGGGAATAGGTATTTGGAATCTCGTTTAAAAAAAAGAAACTTGTATTTATTTATTCGAATTGAGAGAAGACTGTTTCTCACATGTACAGTTCTATGTCGCATGGTCGTCTTAGCCGCCAAAGGTATTACCACAAACATGGTTTACAAAGAATTTCTGGGGTAAATGAAATTCAATTTTTGGGCAAGTTTTTATACCTTAGGAAATTTCAGATAATGTCTTAGTTCAATGCCAAGGAACGAGTACTTTGATCAAATTACAAAATCCATGTGAGCAAAGCCGCGGCTAGTATATATATATAAAATAACTTGTCCTGACTGACTGACTGATTCATCATCATCGAGCCAAAACTACTGGACATAAAGAAATGAAATTTTGGGGATACATTCATATTACAATGTAGGTGCTCACTAAGGGAGGATTTTTGGATATTCTGTCGCTAAGAGGGTGAAAATAGGGGTGAATTTTTAAATTGAGTGTATCTATATCTCGAAAACTGAACAGTTTGAAGACATGAACATTGGTATTTGGAATCTCCTTCAAAAATAAAGAAACATGTAATTTTTTGTTTTTGGAAAATCCCATTGGGTGGTATGAATAAAGGAGGAAAAGTGGTTGAACACCTATTATGAGAAGATTGTATATCTCAAAAACTGAAGATGTTACAGACATGAAAATTGGAATTTGGAATCTCCTTTGAAAATAAAGAAACACATATTTTTGTGTTTTTGGATAATCCGATGAATAGGGGGTGAACAGGAGTGACCATCGGGGTGAATTTAAAAAAAAAGACTATATCTGCAAATTATTTCAGACACATAACATATTACAGAAGTGAAAAATGATATTTGGAATTTCCTGTAAAAGTAAAGAAACATGCATTTGGTTGGGGGGAATCAACTTGGTAGGAGGGGGATGAAAACAGAGATGAGCTCCTTTTACAAGGATATATATATCTCAAAAACTGAAGATGTTACAGTCGTGATAATTGGTATTTGGAATCTCTTTTAAAGAAACTTTTAATTCTTTTTATGGAGAAACTATCTCTGAAACTTAAGGTTATACACATGAAAATTTGTATTTTGAATCTCCTTTAAAAATAAAGAACACACATTTTTCGGAGGGCGGGGAAATCAACTTAACGGGCTGGGGTGAAAAAGGATTTGAATTATTTTTATGAGAATACTTATATCTCAAACTTAAGATGTTAGAGGCATGAACATTTGTATTTGTAATCTTCTTTCAAAGTAAAGAAACACGTTCTTTTGTCTTCGGAAAATCCACTTAAGGGGGGTGAATGAATTGAAAAATTAGTTGAATTCTTTGTATGAGGATACTTTGAGACAGAATTAACAAATAGTCTCCTTGACTGACCTTTTCGCATTGGAACTTATCTCCGTAGAAATTAATTGGTGGTATCTCCCTGTGAGATACGGACTTATATTATCTTTATAGTGATTTAATAACATGAACTGCTTCCTTTTCCTACGTGTGAGGATGAGTTACTACTCATTTGAAACTTACTCATATGCCTACCCGAAGGTATGTTGTGTCGGTAAGCCCGTCTGCTACTACACTCTACTGGAGGTAGAGCGAGTTTCCTTGCCGAGTTGTAGCCCATTGCACAGCTCTCTGGCGCGTCCTTCCCCAGGCGTGATTAGCCAACTTCTTGTTGCCGTACCGAGCGGCAAGAGAGAGACTGTCTGCTGTGAACGTGGAGGGCGAACGGATGCTTGTTCTACGGTTCGCTGTTAATCACTCTTCAGACATAGATCTGGGATGATCTAGTGGATACTAGGGGATTCATTCCCCTCCTGAAGTGCCTTTCTTCTCTGGACGGACTTTTGGAACATCCCCTATGTAGCATATTTAAAATAATTTAATTTTCTTATTTGCCTCGTCGGCATAAGTATGCCTTTGGACTTCAATTACACCTTCAAAACCGTAAGTTTAAAAATTGTTCGGCTTCATGTCTATTATGATTTCATCGAAGTGCTTGTGCTGGGTGATAAGTGTTACATGGCAAATCTTATCTGAAACAACAAAATCAGAATTTTTCGGGACTTGAGTTCGTGAATAATAATTCAACCTTTTTTTTTTTTTACGGCATGTTAATGTTGGAAATCAGTTCCCATGGATTCATCTTGTTATATAATTTTGAACTTTTCAAAATTGGAATCCTGAACGAACTTTTACTGTTATAATATTATTATTATTATTATTATTATTATTATTATTATTATTATTATTATTATTCCTTTTTTACAAATAATTAGTGATGCTTTGAGCCTTCCCTAGAGGGGCTGTATTACAGTAATCGAAGGATACTAAGTGAGGCAGTATTCATAAGGTTTTACCTTGCAGTTATTTTCCAATTCTGTTTATTCTATTTTCTTTTCCTGTTTTTTTTTTTTTTTTTTCCTTCCCTGGGATCTTGCCATTCTGATTTTTCTTTTGGTCTGGAATTTTCATTGTTGCATCCCTAATTGGGATTGGCTCTACTCTTCCTAGGGTGATGGTGCATTGTTGTTGTTGCCATGGTGAATGTGTATTGAACGTGGGCTGTGGAATTAATTTTATGTTTCTGTGTGATGCTGTAATGTTGATTGCTAATCTACTTTGACCCGATTTTTCGACAGATTATTTGAGTGCAGTTTGGTTAATTTCATTATATGAGTCGTGTAGTTTCAAAAACCCCTATCTCCAAGAAAATCAGTTTTTCAGGAAGGGAAAAAAACTGCCACAACTGCATTTTACACTTCTTTTTAACATTTTCTTTACTTTTACTTTATAAAATGTATTAATATTCATTGAAAATATGGAATGCTTTTGTCTCTGAAGAATAAAAATATAATCATATTATTGCAATCTAATACAACAAGGATACGGAATCATCTCTTGGTTCACAGTATTCTTCTTCCTTTTGCTCTTCTGTCGTACTGCAACGATCTTCAGCCTGTCGTGTTTCCAGCGAAACATAAAACTGGAGATCTGAAAGCTCCCTCCATCTAATCCCATAATGTTTCTCAACCAATCTGCACACATCCTTCACTTTTGCATTGTTTAATGGAACACTGCCTTTTTCGATTAACTGTGGAACCAGTCCAGAGAAGGTTTTGCCTCTCTTTAACACACTCTTTGGCTGGCCAAATGTGCAATGGTAAGCAACTTCCCCTTGTACCAATACATTGTTTTTCTTCCGTTTTAGAAAAATTCTTTTCGCAGGACTGAACTGAAAATGCCACGAGCCGACAGGTTTCAAAACATCTCGAGCAGCAGTCTTCCAGTCAAATAGCGGTACTTCAGAACCAGGCTGGAGAAGCTTCCCATGTCCATTAAAAGTATTGTTGTATACCTCCGACTTAAGGATAACTTCTCTTTTTCGAACAACTTTCTCTATACGTGCAAACACCCTTTCAGGTGGTGAAAATGAATGACCAACTACAGGAAAGTAAATTTCAACTTCTTTCACATTCACTGGTGCATATAGAAGCCTCTTACTAACCAAACCCACAAGAATACTGTTTTTATTTTGTCCACCGCATCCGTCTGCAAATAGGCGTACAGTTTTTTTTTCTTGTGACAGATCAATGCTGTTAAGAGCATGAAACAAACAACTTGCAATTTCATTTGCACCTCTACGAAAGTCAGCTTCATTCCATGAATAGATCATCACATTTTCGTGCGTAAGTGATGTCTTAGAGCTTCCAAACACTGCAGTGAAGTTGTACACATTTATTTGCCTGCTGAAGTAAACACTTTGGTCATTTAGCTTGGGCAATAGCATGTCTTCTGACAATCAAAGGAAACAGACTGAATAGACTCATCTTCTTCTCTTAAATATTCATAGAATGCACTGTATTTTAACTTGTGGACTCGTTTCTTGGTCTGCAGAGCAACTTTTGCATGTTCTGATGTGCAATTTTTTAGTTCCTCGTCTAGTTGTGAGCAAGTTGAGCAAACATCAGTCTTCGGACTTCCAAAACCAGTATTGTAGTTACGATTCAAGATCTTCCTGAAGAAGGCGTGCTTTGCCTGCAACACAGGTTCAACAGTAGTATTGTATTGTCTCCACATTTCTTTGATATTTAGTTCACATGGCAGGTACATACGTGCCGCTGACTTGGTACGGCAGTAGTGCGGCTCTTTAGCACGAAACGATTCAATAAATTTACAGATCGCCTCACGTTTTGGTTTATTGGCATAGCTTCTTCTGTCTCCCCCTCTTCTCTCCACAGGCATTCCCCCAGATTCAAAATGACGCTTTAGTACCCCTTGAATTCTGTCCTCCTTCAATAGGAGAGCTCCCATAAATGCTTCTCGGCAAAATGGTACCATCGTTCCATCCCGTTTCCGAATAGTGTACTTGAATGTGTGAGCTTTTCCGGATCTGATACTGTTACCCGGCCTGCGTCTCGCCACTGGTATACAAGAAACTATCCTGCTGCAGTTTTGATGCTGTAGAGTAGAATACCGAATGAAACTTCTTCACATCCAACAAAGAAATATCTCCGCACTGGTAGGCCTTGGATTTATGGCCGTACACTGATATGACAGGAGGTCCAGCCGACGAGTACCTGTGTAATAAACACCCTTTTCACTTACGAGAATGTGTATGTTTACTAAAATATCATAGGTATTTATGAATGGCCTGCACCGAAAAAAAAAAAAGGAAGTTCGCTTCTCAACGTGACCATAGAAGGTAATATCAGAAGCTGCACAAACTCACAATGGTACGAGCTTTTGGGAATCGACGTGAACTGGCCGAGATTCGAACTGCGGCCATTTTTGTGAGAGAAGAACGACCGATCCGGCACAACACCGTGCGCCGACTTCATGCAGCAATACATGTTTTCCAAAGCTTATTCTAAAAGTGCAGTTTCTGATACAGTTCTACAATTATGCTCAGAAGAGAGGAACGTAATAACATAATGTTACTATAAGAAAGCATACCTTGATATTTTTGCTTCCTTGCATTTCCACTGCCGTTCGTTACGTAATTTCTTCCTACCCTTGCCAGGGCTACACTTCTCAATACATTTATGAGGTGAATCCATTAGTAATAGACAATACACGACACTGTGTCAACAGAAATGCTTCCTCTCACTCTCGCGCCACGAGCTCCTCACGCGCCTGACACATGGCCATGTATTGCCTTCCTATTGGCCGGCGGAGATGGCGGGTTATGTTATCTATGGCCGAGCGCAAGGCGTTGGAGATGGCGGAATATGAAAATAACCCCGTACTTTGACATTGAATTTCGAACGGTTAGAGCGGGTTTTGATGCTTACTAATAGTATACAGCGGTAGACATGCCCACAGCAAAATCAAATCAATCTTTATCTCATATTTCGTGAAAAATGGAGATAGGGGGCTTTGAAACTACACGATTCATATCTTGTTTATCCTCTGGATGGCATTTTTCTGATTTTCATCCAGTTTATTTGCAGGATTTCCCTTGTTTCTCCCTATTAGTAAGTGGGTATGACAACCCTTGTGAGAACTTCTCGCCTAGTAACTTAAGAAGATTTTTAACTTACTTGGTGTATTTCCCAAGAAAAGTAAACTTTCAATTAACATATGAATTCAAGCACTGGATTACTGGAACAGATGATTTGTATAGATTTAATCAAAACCAAAAGCATCAAACAGTGTCTTTGTTTATTTGAAATTCATTAAAAGGAAGGTAGGTTAGCTTCGTAAAGTCATTAATATTGGGTCCCAATTTGTAAATGTAGGCCTGATCGATCCGTAGGGTAGATTGTTCATTTTTCTTTATTAAATTTTCCTATTTAATTTTAATTCTTGTTGATGTTCCGTTTTCTTGATGTCCAGAGTTTTTTCTCTCTCTGTTTATTAAATTTGCATATTTATTCCAAAGTACCTGTGCGTGTCTTTCTTGAAGACATTTCGAGTCCATACAGCGACACTTTATCTTCTTTCCTTCCACCGGTAATGGTCACCTGGTCTATCTGTGGTAAGTACTGTATTTTTCCTTGTGTTGTATTTTTCTTATAAGGTGATGTTTGCTTCCACTTTGTTTCTTTGCATTCCTTTTATGTTTTTGTTGCTGCCAGCGAGGGGCACTGTGGGGATGGGTGTTCGTGCGGGTCAACTTATATCTCAAAAGCTTAAGATGTTAAAGACGTGAGACTTGGTATTTGGAAACTCCTTTAAAAATTAAAAAACACGCACTTTTAGGGATGGGGAATCAACTTAACGGGTAGGAAACTGAGGGAGGGGGGGTAAACGGAGCTGAATTATTTTATTAGGATACTTACAGTGTATCTCAAAAACTGAAGATGTTACAGACATGAAAATTAGTATTTGGGATCTCCTTTAAAAATAAAGAAACACGTATTTTTTGTTTTTCGGAAGGTCCACTTAATTATTACAAGTCATTAACCTCATTTTGGTCCGTATTGACGACAGTGTAAGTACTGACTAGGTTAACATTAAACAAATATTTTGTAAATTGTATGTAAGGTCCACTTAAGCCGGGAGAGGGGTGGAAAGAAGTGAAGAAGAAGTTGAATTATTTTTATGAGTATACATTTATCTCAAAAACTGAAGGTGTTACAGACGTACAGACATGAAAAGTGTTATTTGGAATCTCCTTTAAATATAATGAAGAACGTATTTTTTTTGTTTTCGGAAAATCCAGTTAAGGGGCTGAAAAGTATTGGAAAAGTGGGTGAATTTTTAAAATGAATACCGGTATATCTACATTATATTGTACCAGGAACAGCGGTATGGAACAAAGTCCCCGTAATTAAATTTAAAACTTCGCATTACGCGCCGGCCCTGCAGTGGAAGACAGACTGGAACAGCGAGCAACAGCTGTGTGTGACGTAGAGCGGAATGACGTCACAGCCTGCCTCCCCGTAACACAGAGCGAGCCTAGATCAGTATGGAATGTTCCTCGAGTTTCTTCGGTTAATAACTTTTCCCGCGATAATAACTAGACAAAATCAACCACATCATCATGTAGCCCGATATTTTATCTTCATTCCTGCAAGGTTTGATAGAAATCCGACGAGAGACGACGAAGTTGTGGAGTGAGATGTGAAGGCATATTTTGGCGTGGATCGGGTATAAATGGAGAGCTGCTTACCTTAGCAGACCAGTGTGCATCGCAGTGGAGTTTGTGCGGCTAGCAGCGAGCGGTCAGCTCGTGAGGACTGCGATACGACATGAAGTGATTGTCATATTTCGTCGAATCCTGGACTTTAACTCCGTAGCGTCGAATGTGGACTTGCACAATTTTCTTGAACTCGTGAATGATAGAATTCTGCTACAACGGAGAGCGACATAAATTGTGCTTCATCAAACTCTTAATATTTTCAAGTGATTGTTTATTCTGAATGAATGTCTAAGACTTGCGATTATTTTTCCAAGTGCTCATAATCCAAAGTTAATGTTGTGGACAGTGATAGGATTTGGAACAGTCTTTGCTCCTTACAAAGTGATTGAATATTTCGGGAAATCTCATTGACGTGACTGTGCTTTAACTTCAAATTCCTCAAGTGGCAAACATTAACAAGTGATTGAGTACAGAATTAACTTGAACTTGGTGACTATGTTACTAACTTACAATTTTGCGTGGAGATAATTCTCTAAACTGTGTAAATATTTTGTAGATGATGGACTGTAGACTATGTATTTGAACTGTGCATTTTCAATTCTATGAACATTCGAACTAAGGACTGTTGATAAATGATCAACCTCACTTTATTTTTCATTAACATGCGTGAACAAGATTAACTTCATGAGTGAAAGATTCTTATTTCATTTCAATCCAATTGATTACATTGAACCGTGTTCAGACTAAGAAATATGTCGTGTGGAATAACTCCAGATTATGCCAAGTATCACAAACTTTAGGTGGTTATTTATTAGGTTGACTTTATTGACATTCGATGACAAGTTTCTAGAGGCATATGAGTTTAATTTCCGAGAGTTAAACTTGTGTGCTTATTCGAACTTAGTGTCATTTTGCCGCATAGAATTCATTTCAAATTATTAATGATATAACACGGGATAGATTTCAGTGACATTCTACCGTGTGATAATTCTTCAGTTATACAGTTTTTATGTGTTATAAACCTTGTTGAAACCGTTACTATATTCTTTTCTCATCTGTGCAGAAGCTGCCTTTCGCATTAACACATCCAAGGCTTAACAGTGTTCGTTCACGTTTATCATTTACGTGGTCTGTTTCAATGCCCTTACTTCTACACCGCATGGATCTTCTAGACATCACATGGATCTTCTAGAAATTCAAGATCTTCAATAACTTCCATCGAGGGAAGAATGATGGTTCAATGGTGCAGAGAGGAGGAGCAGCCGGAATTCCAGGACATCGCCAACCCTAGGACGAGGAAAGAACACTTCCCATTATTTCTTCTGTACAGAGGTGATATAATTTTGAACTTATTAATAAATTCAGAAAAAAAACTTAAGAATTTTTTTCAAAGAAAAACCCTCTCCCTCTGTAAGCACTCCAAGCAGAAAGGTACTCGCCCTGCGTTTCTCATGCTCATACAAGTACCATATTTACTGTTACAATATGTCAAAAACTTAACATGTTAGAGACAAGAAATTTGGTATTTGGAAAGTCCTTTAAAAATACATGAACATGTACGGTTTCGTTTTCGGAGAAGGCACTTAACGGGGGGGTGAAAAGAAGTTAAAAATAGTGAATTATTTTTTATGAGGATACTTATATTTTAAAAACTTAAGATATAACAGACGTGAAAGTGGTATTTGGAATTTCCTTTAAAAATAAAGACACATGTATTTTTGTTTTCGGAAAATACACTTAGATGGGGGTGGGGGGAGGACTGATCAAGGGTTTGAATTCTTTTTATGGGGATATTTATGTATATCTCAAAAACTGAAGATGTTACAGATGTGGGAAGAGGTCTTTGAAAACTCCTTTTTTATTTATTTATGTATTTTTTTTTTTGACTTGAGAGAAGACTGTTTCTCACGTGTACAGTTCTATGTTGCATGATTGTCTTAGCCCTAAAAGGTAATACCATAAACCTGGTTTACAAAGAATTTCTGGGCTAAATGAAACTCAATTTTTGGGTGAGATTTTATACTTTAAGAATTTTCAGATAATGCCTTAGTTCAATGCCAAGGAACGATTACTTTGATCAAATTACGAAATCCACGCAAGCAAAGTAGTGGGTAATTGCTAGTCTATATATATCAAACTAGCAAGATACCCGTGCTTCGCTACGGTATTATACTGAAATTTATAATCGATGCTTATCGTTTTATATATAACCCGCTGATATTCGCGATCTGACTCGTTTTCTGAGAGATTACGGCAACGTTCCTCCCATTTTTCAATCCTTTTTGCAGCAATCGATTTCGTACTTCCCGGGCTAGGTCCAGGTATTCCACCCGGTCAGTTGGGTCCCTAAATCTTAGCCATGTTTTCCTATAAGCATTCTTAATGTGGATCAAATCCTTGAGGAGATTCGGCGTAGTGTCCTCTTGGGTGCCTTGGCGGTACTGAACCAGTGGCCAGACTGCAATCGTAGTCATTACCCGTCCAGGACCCGTTTCCAGCACGATCTGCACATTTTGACGACGGTCCAGAACATTATTATTATTATTATTATTATTATTATTATTATTATTATTATTATTATTGTTCTGGACCCACAGCAAGATGCAAGACCTCTACTTGGTGGCAAATTACATATGCTGCCATTGTCGTAGATGACAGTATGACCAGCACCATTGTCTCCCGTAGGCAAGTGAGCAGGACTTCTGGCGATACGAATGACACTTCCGTGTATTATTGACCTTATTATAGAAGTGAACAATTGCACGGTCAATCTTATACCTATCGTTTATTTCAAATGTGTTTAAATTTTTATTTATATGCCAAAAGAATTTACTGTAATCTAAGAAGGTTCTTCAAAGGAAAATATGGCTCTTGAAAACGAACCCAGGAAAGATTAAAAATGATCGGTTTATGATCAGAATAAGTACATTGAAAATCCACAGGCTGTTTCCAGTCATTCAACCGGGTCAGGAATGGAATGAATAATCCCCCAGCTAGCGGTGAGGATAGGAATTGTGCCAGCTGCCGAAGCCCGTCGCACTCCTCTTGGGCAATGATCAATGAATGACAAATGAAATGAAATGATATTGGAGTGTGTTGCTGGAATGAATGATGACGGGGAAAACCGGAGAACCCGGAGAAATACCTGTCTCGCCTCCGCTTTGTCCCGCACAAATCTCACATGGAGTGACCGGGATTTGAACCACGAAACCCAGCGGTGAGAGGCCAGCGCGCTGCCGCCTGAGAGACGGAGGCTCCTTATAAGTACTTCAGGAATAGTAAAAACAATTGGTCTCACCTCCGTTTTCACCCCACCGCGGTTAAGTTGATTTACCCCCCACCCCCCAAGAAAAAAGGAGGCGTGTTTCTTTATGTTTAAAGGAGATTCCAAATGCCAATGTTCACGTGTGTTACCTTCAGTTTTGAGATATAAGTATTCCCATAAAAATAATTAACTTTTTCACTTACTTTCACACTCCCCCCTCCCGTAAGTGAATTTTCCGGCAAATAATATTTGTTTCTTTAATAGTAAAAAAATCTTCTAAATACCGATTATCTTCAGTTTTTGAGATATGTGTCCTCATGAAACGAATTCAACACCTTTTCACACCCCCCCCAAAGATGATTCCCCCTCCCCCCAAAAAGATGCGTCGTTTTATTTTTAAGGAAGATCTAAATACCAATTTTCACGTCTGTAACAACTTCCGTTTTTATTAGATGTAAGTATCCTCATACAATTAATTCAATTAATTTTTCAATTCTTCACCCCCACCCTTCGACCCTTCATTGGATTTTCCAAGAATACCTGTTTCTTTGCTTTAACAGGAGATTCCAAATACCAGTTTTTATGTCTGTAACATTTTATGTTTCTGAGATATACTGTAGATATAGTCTTTCTAAAAATTCACCCCAATATGTCACTCCTGTTTAACCCCATTAATTAGATTTTCAAAAAAAAAAAAAAGTTTCTGTATTTTTAAAGGAGATTCCATATACTAACTGTCTGGTCTGTAGTATCTTCAGTTTCTGAGATATAAGTATCCTCATTAAGGACATTCAACCCCTTATTCACACCTTTCAGTCCCCCCATTGGGATTTTCAGAAAACAAAAAAATGCGTGTTCTTTTATTTTTAAAGGAGATTTTAAATATCAATTTTTACATCTGCAAATTTTTGAAGTTTTGAGATATAGATAAACTAATTTTTAAAATACGACCCCCCTTTCACCCCTCACTATTTGGATTTTCTAAAAACAAAAAATACATGTTTCTTTATTTACAGAGGAGATCCCAAATACCGATCTTCAGGTCTGTAACATCTTCAGTTTCTGAGATATAAGGATCCTTATTAAAGGCATTCAACAATTTTTCACCCCTCCTATTGGGATTTTCCGAAAATAAAAAAAATACGTGTTTCTTCATCTTGAAAGTAGATTCTAAGTACCAATTTTTACATCTGTAAAGTTTGAAAGTTTTGAGATATAGATACACTCATTTTAAAAATTCACCTCCCTTTCAACCTTCCACTATTTGGATTTTCCAAAAACAAAAAGTACATGTTTCTTTATTTTTAAAGTAGATCCCAAATACCTTCTTTTCAGGTCTGTAATATCTTCATTTTCTGAGATATAAGTATCCTCATTAAAGGCATTCAACCCACTTTTCACTCCTTTTCACCCCTCCTATTGCAATTTTCCGAAAACAGAAAAGTATGTGTTTCTTTATGTTGAAAGGAGATTCTAAATACCAATGTCTACGTCTGTAAACTTTTACAGTTTCGAGATATAGATACACTCATTTTAAAAATTCACCCCCATTATTTGGATTTTCCAAAAACAATAAATTATGTGTTCCTTTAATTTTATGGGAGGTTCCAAATTTAAATTTTCATTACTGAACATCTTCACTTTCTGAGATTTAAGTATCCTCATTAAAGGCATTCAACCCCTGTTTCACCCCTCCTATTGGGATTTTCCGAAAAAAATATGTGTTTCCTTATTTTTAAAGGAGATTCTAAATACCAATTTTTACATCTGTAAACTTTTAAAGTTTTAAGATGTAGATACACTCATTTTAAAAATTCACCCCCTTTTCACCCCCATTATTTGAATTTTCCAAAAACGAAAAAAATACCTGTTTCATTATTTTTAATGTAGATCCCAAATACCAATTTTCAGGTCTGTAATATCTTCAGGTTCCAAAATATAAGTAGCCTCATTAAAAGCATTCAACACATTTTCACCCTTTTCCACCCTTCCTATTGGGATTTTCCGAAAACAAAAAAATACGTGTTTCTTTATTTTTAAAAGAGATTCTAGATACCAATCTTTACATCTATAAAGTTTAAAAGTTTTGAGATATAGGTACACTCATTTTAAAAATTCACCCCCTTTTCACCCCCCCCCTTATTTGGATTTTCCAAAAACACAAAATACATGTTTCTTTATTTTTAAAGGAGATCCCAAACACCAATTTTCAGGTCTGTAATATCTTCAGTTTCTGAGATATAAGTATCCTAATTTAAGGCATTCAACCATTTCTTCACCCCTTTTCACCCCTCCTATTGGGATTTTCCAAAAACAAAAAGTACGTGTTTCTTTATGTTTAATGAAGATTCTAAATACCCATTTTTACATCTGTAAACTTTCAAATTTTTGAGATATAGATATGCTAATTTAAAAAATTCACCACCCTTTTCACCCTCCCATTAATTGGATTTTCCAAGCTGCCTCTGTGGATCAGCGGTAGAGTGTCGGCCTCCGGATCCCAAGATAGCGGGTTCAAACCCGGCAGAGGTAGTCGGATTTTTGAAGGGCGGAAAAAAGTCCATTCGACACTCCATGTCGTACGATGTCGGCATGTAAAAGATCTCTGGTGACACATTTGGTGTTTACCCGACAAAATTCATTAAATCTCAGCCATAGACGCCCAAGAGAGTTTCGGTTTACTCGGCCTGCCATCTAGTGGGGGCCTAGAGTAAAACGGAACGTCGAAATTGACGAGCAGACAGCCAGATGGCGTCAAATTGAAATGTCTGCACACGGTAGCTGAGGCCATACGATTATTATTATTTATTATTGGATTTTCCAAAAACAAAAAATATGTTTTTCTTAATTTTTAAAAGAGATCAAAAGTACCAATTTTCTGAAGTACCGGTATCCTGATTAAAGGCATTCAACCCCTTTTTCACCCCTCCCATTGGGATTTTTTGAAAACAAAATAATATGCGTTTCCTTATTTTTAAAGAAGATTCTAAATACCAATTTTTACATCTGTATACTTGTAAAGTTTTGAGATATAGATACACTCATTTTAAAATTTCACCCCCCTTTTCACCCCCTTAGGGACGGAATATCCAAAAATCCTCTCTTAGCGAGCACCTACATCTTAATATGAATATATCCCCAAAATTTAATTTCTTTATGTCCAGTAGTCTTGTCTCGGCGATGATGAATCAGTCAGTCAGTCAGTCAGTCAGTCAGGACAAGTTATTTTATATATACAGATATATAATAGGAAAAGTTGTAAGAAAAGGGGTATGAGACTGATATAAGGGAGTCTCAGTTCTTAAGAGCCGGTACAGAGAAAGGTGTTCGCAGTGCGAAATAATAGATGTTATTTTTTAAATGTTAAATTTATTTAACTTGTATGAGGTATAAATATCTCATTATTTCACATCTGAAAATAGAAATGAAATTAAAATTTCTTCTGTTGGATTTAATGTTGCCCGATTCCAGCAATAGTATGAATTTTAGTGAATGTTGGCAATAAATGAAATTCAAAAATAATCACTCCTTTCATTAAGTTCATAGAGTTTGCAAAATAAATATCACTTCACTGGGAAAAGTAATTCTCTTAAAATATTTCTAGACTATTCACACTGAGAATTCCTAAAGTCCTTCTACAATGTTAGCACTTCAAACTCCTACAGTCTTTCTAAAGTTGACACTTGAGAAAAAAAAAACAACATAATGTTACTCTTCTCGCAAAGTCTAGTATTACTCTATAATTTATGAGTACTGTTTAACACTTTGAAAAAGTACGTGAATTATGCAACTTCTAATTAGTACTGAAAGTTTGTTGAACATGAAGTAATCACTGTCTTTACAGTCCAGTCTTTGAGATAAAAGTTTGTTGATAAATGCACTCATATCACCTGAATAGTCTTAATGCTTGAACTGGAAAATGCGGTTCAGCGAACGGCACTTGGAATTCCTCTGATGTGATGTCCACAACAGTACCACGTACCATCTCCCATGATGTACCACATTTAATCCTACACTGTACCACATTAATTCGCATGTTGTACCATGTTAATTCCCATGTCCTCTCGATCATCAGGTTGATATGGTAAAGTAGACACTCTGTCAGGGTTTCTGGTGTCACTAATGAGTTTAGCGAACATGAGAAAGTTCAACTGACTGTGTAAGTTGCGAGTGTCGGATAAGTACGATTTTGACTAAGTGAAAAATGTTAAATCACTAGTAGAAAGTAATTAGAAGCACAGTTCGAACCACAGTTTATCGTGCACAGTTTCAAAATCAGAAGCACAGTTTGAAAATAATTATGGCTTGGTTCATTAAAAGGACAGTTCAAGATAATTATGGCGTGATTAATCAGAAGCACAGTTCAAAATAACTAGAGCTTAGAAGCACAGTTTATCAAACAGTTCGTCCTATTTACACACAAGTCACATTGCTGTCTCTAAAGCTCAATGTATGACGAATGTTTGGTTTCTAATTAAGTACGAGTTCAAATAATTATTGTGTTACCAAGTGTAAATTTAGTTCACACACAACACAAATATGATGTAATTTAAACATTCCTAACTATTCGTTGCACACAAATTAAGAAGATAATATGAATTATTTCTCTTCAATAGAGTTAGTATTCCACCAGTTTGTCATAAAATGACCTTCTTAATCACTTGGTTATGCACTATGACAATTCAAAAGTTTGAGTTTCAATACAAGACAAAGCTAAGTAAAGTCGTTCACTTTCTGTCATGAAAAATACTAAGTTCGTGTTTCTCAAAATATTATAAGTCCGGAGGTAATACTGTGAAATGTTAAAGTTCGTCTTAACACACACAGGAATTTTTCTAAATTCTGAAATACTGTAAGACTTCCACAAGTACAACGACAAATATGTCAAGATAACACACAACGAAGTTACTAGGTTCGAGACCCATACGCGGAGACAGCATGATGATCTGTCATCAGTGAGTTGCAATTTGTAACTCCTTATACCTTGCCAGGCCCCGTCCTTTATACAGAATGTCGAGGTCAGCTGCTTGTCCTCGTAGAAAAATGCAATTTCTTCATAGCTGAATATTTCGACAATCCATGAGCCAATTTACATAAAATGTTAGCACGTTGACATTTAAATAACATGCTACAGGATGATGTACTTCATTTCTCGATAACTCTAAGGATTTAGGAAACATAAAAAAAAAACTTCTGGTACATTCTAGACGATTAGGCCAAGTTCACATGATGATTGAGTCATCCTGCATGCTTCCAGCCGGTGACGTAGCTTGAACGCTTCTTGCCTGCGGCTCCATGCCGTCCCCTTACCTCACGCATTCTACTCATGTGCTTGAGCCGGCCTGTTACAAATATCCTTCTAATTAAAAACTGTATTCAAGGCAATAGGCATTCCTGGTACAACATATACACAATAACTTTTATATATATATAAAACATGTCCTGATTGACTGACTGATTCATCATCGCCGTGCCAAAACTACTGGACATAAAGAAATGAAATTTTGGGGATACATTCATATTACAATGTATGTGCAATCTAAGGGAGGATTTTTGGATATTCCGTCACTAAGGAGGTGAAAAAGGGGGTGAAATGTTAAAATCAGTGTATCTATATCTCAAAAACTGAAGTTTAAAGATGTGAAAATTGGTATTTGGAATCTCCTTTAAAAATAAACACGTATTTTTTTTCAGGGAAATCCTGTTAAGGGAATGGAAAAATGTGAAAAATGGGTTGAATACCTTTTATATGGATACTTATATCTCAAAAAGTGAAGATGTTACAAACATGAAAATTTGTATTTGGAATCTTCTTTAAAAATAAAGAAACACGTACTTTTTGTTTTCGGAAAATCCACTTAAGGGGGTGGGGTGGGTGAAGAGAAGTGGAGAAAGAGCTGAATTCTTTTTATGGGGATACTTATTCATAAATACTGAAGATGTTACAAACATTAAAATTTGTATTTGGAGTCTTCTTCTTTAAAAATATAGAAACACGTATTAATTGTTTTCGGAAAATCCACTTAAGGGGTGGGGTGGGAGAAGAGAAGTGAAGAAAGAGTTGAATTATTCTTATGGGGATACTTATACATAAAAAAACTGAAGATGTTATGGTCATGAAAAGCGGTATTTGGAATCTCCTTTAAAAATAAAGAAACATGAATATTTTGTTTTTGGAAAAACCTACTTGGGGGGGGGGGGTTCGAACAGGATTGACAAACGGGGTGGCTCAAAAACGTTACATGTTACATATTACATAAGTGAAAATTCGTATTTTCAACCTCTTTAAAAATAAAGTAACACATACTTTTTTGTTTTCAGAAAAATCACTTATGGAAGGGGGGGGGGGGGTGAAGGACTGAAAGAGGGATTGACTTATTTTTAACCCAAAATCTGAAGATATTACAAACATGAAAGTTGTTATAAGGAATCTCCTTCAAAAAATAAATGAACACAAATTTTTTGATTTTGTAAAATCCACTTAAGGGGGAGGTAAAAAGGACTGAAAATGGGCTGAATTATTTTTATGAAGATACTTATACCTCAAAAACTAAAGGTGTCACAGACATGAAAATTTGTATTTGGACTTTTCTTTTGAAATAAAGAAACACATAGTATTTTGTTTTCAGAAAATCCAATTAACAGTGGATAAATGAATTGAAAAATGAGTTTAACTCTTGCATGATGATACTTATATCTCAAAAATGAAGGATGTTACGCACATAAAAATTGGTATTTGGAATCTCCATTAAAAATAAACACACAAATTTTTTGTAGGCTGGGAGGGAATCAACTTAAAGGGGGAGGGGGGTGTAAAAGGAATTTAATTCTTTTTATGAGGATACAAATATAGAAGGACTTAATACACCCCTAAGGGGTTTTGACTGGGGTCTGAGGTAAGATGACAAAAATATAAGTTTATTGAAACCGTTTGAATTACGAAGTTAAAATGTCAAATGATATCCTAGGTGTTAAATAACAGAAGGTTTGAAACTCGGAGAGTTAAACGGGGGTTAAGATCTGAAAACAAATGTATTCATTCCTTCCTTTGAAACGGTTTAACGTATGAAGACAAAATTACTAATAGCTGTATATATATATATTTGCTATTTGCTTTACGTTGCACCGACACAGATATGTCTTATGGTGATGATGGGATAGGAAAGGCCTAGGAATGGGAAGGAAGCGGTCATGGCCATAATTAATGTACAGTCCCAGCATTTGCCTGGTGTGAAAATTGGAAACCACGGAAAACCATCTTCAGGGCTGCCGACAGTGGGGTTCGAACCCGCTTTCTCCCGATTACTAGATATTGATTACATACAATTTACAAAATATACATTTAATGTTAACCTAGTCAATACTTACAATACCACATACTGTGGTTAAATAATTATAAAAAATAGAAAGATTGTGAACATGTTTCGCCCTTCTTAATGGGCATCATCAGCACAATGGATAACCTTAAAACAAATAATTACAATTAAGAACGTTTACAATTTATTGGTCATAAAAATTGGAATGAGATGTTGTGATGTTAAAAGTTATTTTTGATATCATGATTAGAAAGTTTGTCGTGAATGTTACAAACACAAGTTAAAACTATTGTAGTACAATTTTACAATATTGTCTAAAAAGTATATATCGGCATTCGTCTGGAATTGAAATGGATCCTCTTCTTTTAATTTTTGGTGAAAGTCAATGTTATTGTCGTGTTCACCACCAAGTGGATTTGAAGAATAAGATATGTATAAAACATATGTTCCTATTGTAGAAATTAGGTCAGGAATGAACAATAGGGAACATGCATGATCCGGGGTTTTAATTAAAAATATGCTAATCTGATTCAAAATTGCATGCAGAATTCAAAAATGTGATCAGAATGTACAAATAATAACTCCAAACATGATAAAAATCTACGAAAATGTCACGTCACGCAAGTACGCGATCTCATTGGCCTGACGTCATCGTACAGGTTGACTGAATTAGCAGACGAAATAACACGTAGTGTGCTGTGAGAAGCAGGATACATTTCGCGTATTTCTACTTTACGTTAGTGTCTAGTATGGTTAAATTCGAGGTCTATACATTGGATAATAATCTTAGTGGTATATTTTAGACTTAAAATGAATCCTGCGCAGACAGTGAGGCAGAAAACTTATAAATGGTGTAGAGTTCCGATGTGCAATAGCACATCGCATACCATCCCAAACAAATTGTTTATAAACGTTCCAAAGACGCTAAAACTAGGGAGAAATGAATTTTGGCGAGCTGGAGAAATGCTGGTGATATATCGGAAAAGTCTACAGTTTATTTTTTTGAAGATTTTAACGTAAGATTAATTTGTTTGAATTTTCAAATCATTTTTCCATGTCAGCTGTTCTAGTGGTAAAACTTTAAATTTTAATGTATGATGCTTTATTTAAATGCTTCAATTTCATCTTGGAATATGAAAGTAATAAACCGTGCATTAAATAATGCTGATTATTAAAGTATTCTCCAAACCTCACCTATGTTTTGGATGATCCATGTCAAGATAATAAATCAAAGGGGTTATGAACCATTTTGACAGCTCTATTTCTACCAATATATCTTGGCATGGGACAGTTATGTATGTCTTTATTGAAGAGCTTAATTGGTAAAGAAATGTAGGCTATATCTAAATACCCTATAATGTAACAAAGAATAGGCGTGTACATCATGAAAGGAAACGACGTGAATTTAACAAATGTATAACTCTACACAAAACCAATGCTTGTCTGTTGGAGTCTTATAAGTTAACAATGCTCAATTATAATAATTATCATAATATTAATGAAATAAATAGCATAATTGCACACAGGTGAAAATAGTGATGTAGGCGTTTAAAATATAATCCAACTTAGCCTAAGTTTTAGGTTATACAAGCCAAGTCAATAAACCGAAGGGTAAAAATACCGCGCGAGTTGTCCGTGCGGTTAGGAGCGCGCAGCTGTGAGCTCGCATCCGGGAGATAGTGGGTTTTGAACCCCACTGCCGGCAGCCGTGAAGATGGTTTTCCGTGGTTTCCCATTTTCACACCAGGCAAATGCTGAGGCTGTACCTAAGGCCACGGCCGCTTTGTTCCCATTCCTAGGCCTTTCCTGTCCCATCGTCGCCATAAGACCTATATGTGACGGTGTGACGTAAAGCAAACAGAAAAAAAATTAAAGTCACAGCACCCAAAGACATTCCTGTATTGAGCGACTAAAATGTCACCAGGACACTTTTCTTTCCTGATATGCTCAGCTTGTTAAAAGCCAAATGTAATTAATGTTACTGGCTTCACGCCCCGCTAACTACTTCTACGATTTTCGGAGACGCCGATGTGCAGGAATTTAGTCCTGCATGAGTTATTTTACGTGTCAGTAAATCTACCGACACGAGGCTGACGTATTTGAGCTCCTTCAACTACCACCGGACTAAACCAGGATCGAATCTGCCAAGTTGGGGTCAGAAGGCCAGCACCTCAACAGTCTGAACCACTCAACCCGACTTGTGAAAACTAGATGAAGTCATATTTACCTTTATCATGTTTAACTTTTTCCCTCCACAAAGATATTTAATTCTCTTTCATGGGCCCCGGAAGTGGGTAGGCCAGTTGTCCCAACCATAAATATATATTTTTTGAGGAATGATAGATTATGCCCTATAGTACTATGATCTATCTTTCTTTCTTTCCTTCGTTCTTTCTTTCTTAATCAGTTTATTTTCAGGGTTGTTTTCTCTCGGACTCAGCGAGGGATTTCACCTCTACCACTTCAAGGGCAGTGTCCTGGAACGTGAGACTTTGAGTATGGTGATGCAACTGGTGAGGAAGGCCATTACCTCGCCCAGGCGGCCTCACCTGTTATGCTCAACAGGGGCCTTGTTGGAGGATGGGAGGATCGGAAGGGATAGACAAGGAAGAGGGAAGGAAACGGCCGTGGCCTTAGGTTCCTGGAGGAGAAGTAGGAAAATACGAAAAACCACTTCGAGGATGGCTGAGGTGGGATTCGAAACCCTTCTACTCAGTTGACCTCCCGAGGCTGAGTAGACCCCGTTCCAGCCCTCGTACTATTTGTTTTCAACTTTCATGGCAGAGCCGGGAATCGAAACCGGGCCTCCGGGAGTGGCACACATTAACCACTACACCACAGAAGCGGACTAGTACTATAATGCTACCTATATGTTTATGTTAGTGCTGAAATCAGATTTCTTACTTTACTAATGCTGAAAGCCCGAAAATGTAATGTTATTCTTTAATAGGGGAATCAGTCTAGAAGGAAATGTTGAAAGTGATGTGATATCTATCCAGGTTCGTTGTTGTCCTAATACTATGGGTTACAGTACATTGCACGTATATAAAAGACGCCACTTACAAACTTGCTTGTTATCCGCGAATTTCTGCGGCCACAAAAGTCACTATTTTTCAAGAATGATGACATTTGCACATGGTAGATTGTCTGACTGTGCTGTTTGGAACCTTTCTTCTGTCATTTCGAAGTTATTCGCGATCATGAATAATAAACAATCGGCTTTTAGCAACGGCTGATGCACAACGGCTGGTAGAGCTGCATGCGGTACTGGATCGTGACGTCACAGCGCGCCGCTTACGTCAGAGGCCGTTTCACTCGCCTTGCGGAGAGGCACTATTAAATATTTTTTTAATGGTAGAAAACAAGGCAACATACCACAATGTAATACGTTTACGTACTATTTCATTGGTGCACTTTTCAAAAAAAATATTTTTGAAAATGATGCATGTTCCCAATTGGTGTTATTTCTTGAGTTAAATTGGTTAAAACACTTTCAGGTGAAAATACGTTGAAATGGAATATACGTTGAAAATTTATCCGATGTACAAGTTGGAATGGTTAACGCTATAACAGTAGTCTTCCAGATTGTTGTGTAAATCTCAATGGTTAGAACTGCAAGGAAATATAAAAACATATTTAATGTATATGTATAAATAATGTATGTGATTGCACAATGTTATATTTTGCAAATTGTATGTAATCACTATCGTAAATACGGACCAAAAATGAGATTAATGACTTGTAATACTGGATATTGGCCGCACTTAAGCGACTGCAGTTATCGAGCTCGGTAGAATATATTTAAAATTCTAGGTGTGAAATAGGAAAGATTATTTAACGTTCCACACCTAAAGTGTTAAATGAGGTTAGCTCCGTTAACAAAATTATTCAACCATCCAAAACCGTTTGACGTACAAAGTAGTAATTTTACAAGAAGGATCTTCTTTGATGTCCTAGATGTAAAATACTGTATACTTCAAAATATTTCTCCCCTAAGGGGTTAGATGGTAGTTGACTCTCAAAAACACAATAGGCCTATCCATTCTTCCAAAACAGTTTCAGGCACGAACACAACTGTTTTGTATGAAGGGTGGTCTTCTCTATCCTAGATGTTATAAATGTTTCAAAACGTTCAAGACTTAAAAAGTATTCATTCCTCCATTAATGTTTGACATACAAAATCAAAATTTCACAGGTTGGTTGCTTTTACGTCCTAGATCTTAAATAAGGTATGGTTTAAAACATTCAAATTATAAAAATTATAAAATAAATAATCATTCCCCCAAAACCGTTTGACGTACGAACTGAGGACATATTTTACATGCTCAACTGACAGTGGACTCCCCAAAATCTAAAACTTTGAAGAATAACTTTAATTTTAAAGCCGTGGTGAAGCACGTGTATCATGCTAGTTATACAGTATATATATGCCTCTTGCATTTCCCTTCCATCCTATTTACTGCCATGTTTAATTTGATGGATGAGATTTGGAAAACTATACTACAGTATATTCAAAATTGGGGGGAACTGATGATGATGATGATGATAATAATGATGCTTGTTATTTAAAGGGGTCTAACATCTAGGTCATCGGCCTCTAATGGTACGAAATGAGACGAAATGTAATGACAATTTAAAAGTCCAAAATCCTCCACTGACCGGAATTCAAAACGTGAGGACGAAGAATGAATGTACGGATATGAATTTAAAATAATCACTGTATCCAACCCACAATGCCTCCCATTCCCAGAAACTAGCATTAAACAACAGTATTACTGACCAAGGGACTGCTTCTAAAGCACAATACTAAATCGATGATGCTTGTAGCCTAAAGGGGTCCAAAATCCAGGTCATCACCCCTCATAATGGTACTTATCGCTAGGAAAGTAGAACTGTGGTACTTGTCATGTTGTGGTACTAATCAAAAGTAGTGTAGACTCGCGGTATTCCACACATTATGGTACTACTCACAGGTAATGTAATGCGCACATATAACACAGACCTATAGTGTTTCGCACATAAGTGTACTAACCACAGGGACTCATACTATCCCTGGTGTACCTCACATAGTGGGTACCAATCATAGGCAAGGCAGACCCATGGTGTTGCTCATCCATGGTGTCGCTCATATAGTGGTACTAATCACAGGTATTGTAAAATCCAGCCGGATGCACACACTGTCACTACTAATCACAAACCTATTGAGTACCGAACATACTGGTACTATGCACAAGTAAAAGCAACCTATGGTGTTCCCTGCATGATGGTACTAATTACAAGTAGTCTCATGGTTCTACTTCAGTCATCCTTTGGCTGCCCCTTTTAGTCACCTCTTATGACAGGCAGGGGATAACATGGGTGTATTATTTGTCTGTGTCCTCCACCCAAAGAGGTTGTGTGTTTGGTCAGCAAGAGCTATTTATTTCTCCCAAGTCCGCTGGCAAGCCGGTTAGGACCCCACTATACGCCACCTGGGACGCACCATGTGGGAGTATCCCCTCTCCCCCTTCTATGCCAGCGTAGTAGGTTTGTGGAATTGTGTTGTCTGAGTCATCAGTCCATAGACCCTATCCTGTGCTAACCTTTTCAATTCTATGTAACTGCAGCATCCTACATCTGCTCTAATCTGCTTGTCATATTCATACTTTGGTCTACCCTTATCGTTTTTACCACCTACACTTCCTTCAAAAACCAACTGTACCAGTCCTGGGTGTCTTAAAATGTGTCCTATCATTCTATCTCTTCTTCCTATCCAATTTAACCACATCAAACTCCTCTCACCAATTCGATTCAGTATCTCTTCATTCGTGATTCAACCTATCCATCTCACTTTCAGCATTCTTCTGTAACACTACATTTTGAAAGCTTCTATTCTCTTTCTTTATGAGCTAGTTATCGTCCATATTTCACTTCCATACAATGCCACGCTCCAGACGAAAGTCTTCAAATATTTCTTTCTAATTCCTATATCAATGTTCGAAGTGAGCAAATTTCTTTTCTTAAGGAAGGCCTTCTTTGCTTGTGCGAGTCTGCAATTTATGTCGCCTTACTTCAGCCATCGTTAGTAATTTTACTGCCCATGTAACAATATTCATCTACTTCCTTTAAGACTTCATTTCCTAATTTAATATTTCCTGCATCACCTGACTTCATTCGGCTGCACTCCATTACTTCTGTTTTGGACTTATTTATTTTCATCTTGTACTCCTTACCCAAGATTGTCAACAACATTCAGCAATTTCTCCAGGTCTTCTGCAGTCACAGATTTTAAAGAACAATATTATCAGCAAATCTCAGGATTTTGATTTCCTCTCCTTGGATTGTGATTCCCTTCCCAGATTCCTCTTTGATTTCCTTTACTGCCTGTTCTATATAAACATTAAAAATTAAGAGGGACAAACTGCAACCTTGCCTCACTCCTTTCTGGTTTGCTGTTTCTTTTTCAAAGCCCTCGATTCTTATCACTGCAGACTGATTTTCATACAGATTGTAGATAATTCTTCATTCTCAGTATCTCGTCCTGATCCCCCTCAGAATCTCAAATAGCCTGGTCCAATCAACATACTTGAATGCCTTTTCAAGATCAACAAACGTCATGTATGTGGGCTTGTCCTTAATTTGATCCTCGAAGATCAGACAAAGTCAGGATTGCTTCACATGCTCCTACATTTCTTCTGAAACCAAATTGATCTTCTCCCAACTCAGTTTCAACTTGCCTTTCCATTCTTCTGTAAATAATATGTGTTAAAATTTTGCAGGCATGGGATACTAAACTAATGGTGTGGTAGTTTTCACACTTGTCATCACCGACTTTCTTGGGAATAGGTATAACAACCTTCTGCCAAAAATCGGATGACACTTGTCCTGTTTCATACATCTTACACATTAAATGGAATAGGCTAGTTGGAGCCACTGGCAGTGCAAATGCACTAGTTAGCTAGAAAATTTATAACGTCCAATAACGGACCAACTATATTGGTATTATAAATTTGCTCATTTGGGACAAATATATCAGGTTCCCTATGGGAATCAACATCTGCATCATCTGATGGCCAGGCAGGCATCATTTTTTGGAAATGAGACAAAGTCTCCCATATTGCATTGGCACTGCCTGTGGCTCCAAGTAGCCTACGCAGTGGTCTCACATCACATATCTCTACTCCTAGATTTTTTCGGCTGAACAGCCTTCAACTTTAATCGCAGCTCAGCCGACTGCAACCAAGCATAAATAGGCAGACGCCTAGTTGGCTGTCGCCTCCCCAATCCACCATGCCCTACGTATTCATACCAGGAGTAGACCTCACTATCCCAGAAGGTGACATCTTCGAAGAACTCAATGCAGCAGACCCCCAGGTGGTTAATGTATTCAGACCAGACAATTACCGCACCAGGAAACCTACAGCGCACATAATAATACAAACCAGGGGAGAAGAAGCAGAGCGCCGCCTGTACACCTCCGGAGCAACATTCCGAGGCAAGAACTATTCTGTGATACCACCTCCTCAGACAATACTGAACCAACTACAACAAAACCCGGGCCTCATACCCCTCTTCCAGGAACCCCCACCTCCGGCAATAACAACCATCACCACCACCACCATCACCATGATTACTACCTCACCCTGCAATCCGGTATCAACCGTAATCACCACCAGTGTAACCTGCCACCCCTCCCCAGTCATGTCATCATCTCTCCCACCCCAGCAACCCCCCATCACTCCGCAGGAACAAGCTCCACCATCGCCGTCAGTCAACAATTCGAACCTGCCAACATCGATCCAACAGTCACCGCCGCCCCAGGCCAGGCCCAGCTGTGTGCTACGAGGAATCTCGCCGAACATCGCAGAGCTGCAAATTCTCCAAGAACTCAGAACTGCAGGCATCCCAGCACAACGGGTCATAAGGATACGCAACAACCACGGACCACCGAGCTCGATAGCTGCAGTTGTTTAAGTGCGGCCAGTATCCAGTATTCGGGAGATAGTAGGTTCGAACCCCACTGTCGGCAGCCCTGAAAATGGTTTTCCGTGGTTTCCCATTTTCACACCAGGCAAATGCTGGGGCTGTACCTTAATTAAGGCCACGGCCGCTTCCTTCCCACTCCTAGCCCTTTCCTATCCCATCGTCGCCATAAGACCTATCTGTGTCGGTGCGACGTAAAGCAACTAGCAAAAAAAAAAAAAAAAAAAAAACAACCACGGACCCACTTACATGGTCCGACTACAGCTACCATCCGAAACCCACGTTCAACAACTCATCAGCTCAGGAGTTCAAGTATTCGGTCAACATCACAGAGTAGAACCTTCCTACTCCCAGCCCAACCGTTGTACCCCTGACCACGCACAACCCCGCACCCGACCACCCCCCAATCCAATCCCAGCATACCCACCAGTCTATTTCCCCCCTCCTGCCAATGCATACATCACCTCACGACCTCTCACACCCGACCTTCTCCGCATCCTCATCACTTCTCTCCAACAATGCACAACCACTCTCTACCTCCTAACCTCATACCTAATTCCAGGCTTATCAACTCACCTATTCTAGTAACTATATATTTGTAAAACTGTACTGTAAACCCCATATGTACTGTAAATCTGTATTGTAAACCCTATATGTAACTAATTGCAAACCCTAGTTGTAAATCAAAATGTAACCACGGCAAATCTCAATAAAAAGCACAAGAACGGATACTGCACCCTTAGCCTAGAGGTCAAACACCCCCACTTCAACAAACCCAAAGCTCCCTCCTTTTTTCTTCAAACCACACCAAATCCCTGAACCCCGCCAAATCTCCTGGCCAGAGAGAAGGCGTAACCTTCTAGGTGGCCCGCTCCTTCCCTTCGGGAAGGGGAATGAAAACATCCCCCTAGGTCCTAGGCCTTCACGGTAAGCACTAGCCATGTGTCTTGGTAGGTATGCTATTTACCAACTGATGAGCCCAACTTCGCACGCTGGGGTGAGTTGGCAGGAAAATTAATAATGGCCAATAACGGACCAACTATATTGGTATTATGCTGGTTTTTCCTAAGGCAGTCAGTAATTCATAGCGAATGTCATCAATTCCACGTGCCTTGTTCCTATGCAGGTCTCTCAAAGCTCTGTCAAATTCTGACCTCATAACTGTGTCCCCCATTTCATCCACATCAACAGCCTCTTCTTGTTCCAGAACCATCTGACTCCATGGCTAAATGGTTAGCGTGCTGGTCTTCGGTCACAGAGGTTCTGGGTTCGATTCCTGGCAGGTTCAGGAATTTTAACCATCATTGGTTAATTTTGCTGGCACGGGGGCTGGTTGTATGTGTTGTCTTAATCATCATGCATCCTTAACACGATGCGCAGGTCGCCTACAGACGTCAACTCAAAAGACCTGCACCTGGCAAGCCGAATGTGCCCTCGGGCGCTCCCGGCACTAAAAGCCACATGACATTTCAATTTGTTCCAAAACCATATCATCTACGTCTTTACCCTGCTACAACTGTTGGATATGTTCCTGCCATCTTGCTGTCTTGTCATCTTTCCCTAGAAGTTTTAAATCTGAGCTCTTAATATTCATACACCTAGTTTTCTTTTCTCCAAAGGTTTCCTTGATTTTCCTGTATGCAGCATCTACCTTTCCTTGGACCCAACCTTCAACATCCTTGCACTTCACCTTCAGCAATTCTTCCTTATCTGTCCTGCACTTTCTATCCACTTCATTCTTTAATCACCTGTATTCCTTTTTGCCCGATTCATTTTTTGCATTCTTGTACTTCCATCGTTCATCAATCAGGTCTAGTATCTACTGAGTTATCCTTTGATTCTTAGGTGATCTTTCTTTTCTTCCTATCATTTCTTCAGCAGCCCTAGCGACCTCATTCTTCACGACTGTCCATTCTTCCTCTATTGTTTCCTTTAGCCTTTTCATTTAGTCCCTGTCCAACATGTTCCTTGAAACAGCCCCTCACACTCTTTTCTTTCAAACTGTCTAGATCCCATCTCCTTGCATTCCTTTCTTTCTTCAATTTCTTCAACTTCAGGTGGCATTTAATGACCGACAAGTTGTGGTCAGAGCCCACATCTGCTCCTGGGAAAGTTTTGCAATCCAACACCTGGTATCTGAATCTCTGCCTAATCATAATGAAATCTATGTGATACTCTCCATTGTCTCCAGGTCTCGTCCACATATACAGCAGTCTTTTGTCATGTTTGAACCAAGTAATAGCAAGGAATAAATTATGATCGGTACCAAATTGAACCAACCGACTTCCTCTTTCATTCCTTTGTCCCAATCCAAATTCTCCTACTGTATTACCTTCTCTTCCTTGGCCTGCCACTGCATTCCAGTCTCCCATCACAATTAGATTCTCGTCATCTTTCACATATTGTACTAAATCTTCTATCTATATATATAAAATAACATGTCCAGACTGACCGATTCATCATCACCGAGCCAAAACTAGTGGACATAAAGAAATTAAGTTTTGAGGATACATTTATATTACAATGTAGGTGCCCACTAAGGGACGATATTTGGATATTCCATTGCTAAGGGGGTGAAAAGGGGGTAGAATTTTAAAAATGTGTGAATCCACATCTCAAAAACTTAACAGTTTAAAGACGTGAAAATTTGTATTTGGAATCTTCTTTAAATATAGGAATCAGATATTTTTTTGTTTCCGAAAAATCCTCTTACGGGAGGGGAGGGTGAAAAAAGGAGAAAAAGGGGTTGAATACCTTTCATGAGGATACTTAAATCTCAAAAACTGAAGATGTTACAGTCATGAAAATTGGTATTTGGAATCTCCTTTAAAAATAAACATGTATTTTTTTTTTTTTTTTTTTTTTTTTTTAGAAAATCTACTAAGAGTGGTAAACAGGAATGACACAGGGGGTGAATTTTTAAAAATGAGTACCGGTATATCAACAATATATCTCAAAAATGCAACATATTACAGACATGAAAACTTATTTTTAATACCTTTTAAAAATAAATCAACACATATTTTTTGTTTTGGAAAAATACACTAAGGGGTGGGGATTGTAAAAGGGACTGAAAAAGGGTTTGAATTCTCTTTAAGATCAGCCCTGTCCAACGCGGCGCCTGTGGGTGCCATGGCACCCGAGGTGCCCTTTTATGGCGCCCTTCACAATTAATTTCCAAATTAAATTTTACTTAATATTTGAAAACAATACTTCTGCATTTCAATAAATATTCTTACTTTTCTCTGAAAAATACCGTCCTCAAAGTCAGGAAATTTGTTATATCCGTACCTCCAAATACACAAAGAGCTTTGAGTAAGCCATAAATGTGATCTAGGCCTAACTGACTCGTGTCCGCAATTAGTGAAGAGATAGAAGACCGGTTCAGAAAGAGTGCTATTCGACATGTAAGTAGTTGCGACAAAGGGAAATCCTCCACAAACCTCTCACTGGGGGGGGGGGGGCTAGCGCCAGGTATAAGGCCCTCTCTACTCATGGAGCCAAATATAGCCGCATATTTATTCTGCCAAACGGAACCGCTTCCTTATGATTCACTTGATTGCAATGCCATAAGCTACCTACCATGACAGAGTTTCACCAGGACGACAATGGGACACCCAATTTGCTCACAAAGTAACTTTAATCAAAACAAAGCTGTACCGTAAACAATGAACAAACGATTTATGAAAGTCTTGCAGTTGGAATGTTCCCAGTTCCTAGCTTCCAGGCGAACATTCAGTATTACTTGTGAGCTTATGCAGGACTTATGGAATACGTTTTGAGTGCCTTGTGTTGTGATAATTTGTACATTCAATATGTTTCGTGTGCTTTCTTTTCATTACTATTTAAACTACTTATTCAATCATCAATCAGTCGATACTGATCTGCAATTAGGGCAGTCGCCCAGGTGGCAGATTCCCTATCTGTTGTTTTCCTAGCCTTTTCCTAAATGATTTCAAAGAAATGGAAATTTATTGAACGTCTCCCTTGGTAAGTTATTCCAATCCCTAACTCCCCTTCCTATAAATGAATATTTGCCCGTTTGTCCTCTTGAATTCCAATCTTCATACTTTGACCTTTCCTACTTTTATAAACGCCACTCAAACTTATTCGTCTACTAACGTCAATCCACGCCATCTCTCCGCTGACAGCTTGGAACATACCACTTATTACATACAATTTACAAAATATTCGTTTAATGTTAACCTAGTCAATACTTACAATACCACATTTTGTGGTTAAATAATTATAAAAAATAGAAAGATCGTGAACATGTTTACAATTATTGCTTATATAAAATATAAAATAAAACAGTCTTAATTGTAATTATTTGTTTTAAGGTTATCCATTGTGCTGAGGATGCCCATTAAGAAGGGCAAAATATCTTCACGATCTTTCTATTTTTTATAATTATTTAACCACAAAATGTGTATTGTAAGTATTGACTAGGTTAACATTAAACGAATATTTTGTAAATTGTATGTAATCACTGTCGTCAATACGGACCAAAACTGAGGTTAATGACTTGTAACTTCTTTTTTTTTTTTTTTTTGCTTTACGTCGCATCGACACAGATAGGTCTTACGGCGACGATGGGACAGGGAAGGGCTGGGAGTGGGAAGGAAGCGGGCCGTGGCCTTAATTAAGGTATAACCCCAGCATTTGCCTGGTGTGAAAATGGGAAACCACGGAAAACCATTTTCAGGTCTGCCGACAGTGGGGTATGACTTGTAACATACCACTTAGTTGAGCAGCTCTTCTTCTTTCTCTCAATTCTTCCCAACCCAAACTTTGCAACATTTTTGTAACGCTACTCTTTTGTCGGAAATCACCCAGAACAAATCAAGCTGCTTTCCTTTGGATTTTTTCCAGTTCTTGAATCAAGGTAATCCTGGTGAAGGTCCCATACACTGGAACCATACTCTAGTTGGGGTCTTACCAGAGACTTATATGCCCTCTCCTTTACATCCTTACTACAACCCCTAAACACCCTCATAACCATGTGCAGAGATCTGTACCCTTTATTTACAATCCCATTTATGTGATTACCCCTATGAAGATCTTTCCTTATATTTACACCTAGATACTTACAATGATCCCCAAAAGGAACTTTCACAAAGTTTGTTACGTCCTAGGAAAGGCAGCAGGAAGTGATCAAATTACTGGGGAGGTATTAAAGACAATGGGGTGGTACATAGTGCCTTATTTAAAATTTCTCTTTGACTATGTCACAAATAATAGTGTAATACCAAAGGAATGGAAGGAATCTATAATAATACCAATTTATAAAGGAAAGGGTGATAAAAGGAAACCAGAGAACTACAGGCCAATCAGCCTGACCAGTATAGTTTGTAAAATACTGGAGAGTTTAATATCGAAGTACATCAGAGGGATATGTGATGATAAAAATTGGTTCATGAGGAGCCAGTATGGATTTAGAAAGAAATTTTCTTGTGAGGCACAACTGGTGGGATTTCAGCAGGACATATCAGATCAGTTGGATTCAGGAGGTCAGTTAGATTGCATAGCCATAGATCTTTCCAAAGCCTTTGATAGAGTGGAACATGGAATATTATTAAAGAAATTGGAGGGAATAGGATTGGACGTAAGGGTTACACGTTGGATAAAAACATTTCTAAAGTCAAGGGTTCAGAAAGTCAAAGTAGGAAATAATGTATCTCAGGAAGAGAAAGTTTGGAAGGGAATTGCACAGGGTAGTATAATCGGTCCGTTACTTTTCTTAATATACGCAAATGATTTAGGGAACAATATAACATCAAAAATAAGATTGTATGCAGATGACATAATTGTTTATAGGGAAATAAACAACATTGAGGATTGTTCAGAATTACAAAGGGACCTTGAAAGTATCCAACAATGGGTTGAAGAAAATAATATGAAGGTTAATGGAGGCAAATCAACTGTTACAACTTTTACAAACAGGAGCTTTAAAACTGAATTTGAATATACTTTGGATGAGGTAGTTATCCCAAAAGATGGCAAGTGCAAATACTTAGGTGTGAGATTTGAAAGTAATTTGCACTGGAAGGGTCATATTGATGACATTGCTGGGAAAGCATACAGATCGTTACATGTCATAATGAGGCTACTTAAAGGATGCAACAAAGAATTAAAAGAAAAAAGTTACTTGAGTATGGTTCGTCCATTATTGGAAAATGCAAACAGTGTTTGGGATCCTCACCAAGAATACCTAATAAAAGAAATAGATAGTGTGCAGAGGAAAGCAGCAAGATTTGTAACAGGGGATTTCAGGAGAAAGTATAGTGTATCAGAAATGTTAAAGGAACTTGGGTGGGAAACTTTAAGTAAGAGAAGGGAGAAAACTAGACTTATAGGATTATATAGAGCCTATACAGGAGAAGAAGCATGGGGAGATATCCGTGAGAGGCTTCAATTGGAAAATAATCATATCGGCAGGACTGACCACAAATATAAAATTAGAAGGAATTTTAGCAGAAGCGATTAGGGTAAATTTTCATTCATTGGGAAGGGTGTGAAAGAGTGGAACAGTTTACCAGGGGTAGTGTTAGAGTCCTTTTCCAAAATCTGTACAGATATTCAAAGAAGAGAATAAACAGCAACAGAGAAAATAAATTAAGTGTTAGAGGGCATTCGACCAGTGCAGGTTATTGTAAATTAAAAAAATGTGTGTGTGAATAAATTAATTCCATCCCCTGGTCTAAGGAGTTTGGACAGCCAAAGTAGGGGACTGCCTGTAGGGGTGAAGTACAGTGGGGACTTCGAGGGCCCTGGGACTGCTACGGTAGCTGTGAAGGCCCTTCAGGAACTCTGAAAAGTGGTGGCAAAAGGGGCTCTGGTTAAGACGCAGCAGGTCGTTATGCTACTTAGGATCCAGAACGGGTAAAAAAAAAGTAAATAAATAAATGCAATGTAAATATTAATGTTATACCAGTTGTATAGTATCATTTGAAGTAATTCCACATACTGTATATCAGTTGACTATATTTGTAAGTAGTACAGGAGATATTATAAGTAGAATTTTGTAAACAATATAAATTTATTAAGGATGAGCTGTGTGTTAAATAGAAAACATTGTTAGCGTAAATTGTATAATATTGTATTATAGGAAAATTTTCTTCTCTTGTTAATTTAATATTTAGTGCTTGACAATAATGTATTTTAGTGTACCATTTGCCACCGAGGTAGACACCTCATTTGCAAATAAAGAGATTTTGATTTTTGATTTGATCTGAGTACAAATCTCGGCAGCTTCGGATAAGTAAGAAACGTAAGGGCATTCGGCCCTTATCCCTAGGCTAAGTCCCAAACTGACCCCATATAAACAAGAATGATGGCACTGAAATAGACAAGAAAATAAAGTTCTCCCAATATGAGCAGTAGGATCCATTCATTTCATGATGTGTTTAGAGACAGAGATTCAAATAACAAGAAAGTGTGAAGTTTAGTCTTTAACCATACAAAAAAAAGTAAGCAAAACAGAAGGTAAAATGACAGAAAAATAGAAGACAAGGAAACCATTTATTCAAATTAAGGTTGTGTCAACAACACAGGTTTAAAAGGAATCTATGCAGTCTATTCGAATGAAGTATGAAAAATTGCAATACAAAACTTACTATAAATTATACAAATGCCCAGAGAACCAACCCAAACTCAGTTTCCAACATTTGCAACCAAGGACATCAAGTTATATTCCACAATAGGACTAGGGAGATGCTTTATTTCTTGGTCTAAGATTTTAACTCAAATAGCCATCGTGAGTGTGGTCTGATCAAGGGATTTATTGTTCCAGAGAGATGCTGAAGTTGTGCCATATTTCAAATAATGGGGTACCTTGCACAATAAACATATACCTGTGAGTGGGGCTGATGGTCAAGGATGCTTTGTGACATCTAATGTGAATTTTGAGCAGTAGCAGCAACAACAATAAAATGAGAATGTGTCTAGGTTTCCATGAATGTATATATGTCTGCCAGTATACCCCTTGGTCCCATTTACTGATACGGGATGAGGGATGAGGAAGGATGAAATAATATGGCATGTTTTTACAGCCAGATACCTTCCTGTTGCCAACGTCAGTCGAGGAGATAATGAAGTTGAAATGAATGATGGTGAATGAAGTAGGTTACGGAGGTGAAAGGAATCAGCTGTTGAATAGAACTGTACCAGCATTTGCATCAAAGTTAAAACTGGAAACCACAGAAAAACCATTCTCAGGACAGCCAACAGTGGGGTTCAAAACCACTCTCTTCCCAAACATAGAGCTGGCTCCATAGCCGTATTGTGTTAATACGTGCAAACACTACACTCTATTATGTTTCCATGAATGCAACGCAATATTTTACCTATATCACAATAATACTATCCTGCCCCACAAAGTAAGGGTAGCATGCCTGCCACTTACCCAGAGGCCCTGTGTTTTGATTCCTAGCCAATCCAGGAATTTTGATTCTGGACTGACAGCTGGAGCGGATATCACTCTGCCTCGCAGACCAACTGAGGAGTTGACCACTTGAGACTCCTAAATCTACAGGCCATCTTGCTGAAAAGCAGTCACCTAGGAATCAATAGGCCCTTAAATAGCTGTAGTGTCCGACTCCACGGCCGAGTAGTCAGCGCCTTGGCCAGCAAGATCAAGGAGTTTTAATGCTGAACGGTTAATTCTCTTGGCTCAGGGGCCGAGTGTTCGTGTTGCCCCAACATTCTTGCCACTAAAACATCACACACAACACTATCCTCCAACAAACTAACATGCAGTTTCCAGCAGATGCTGCCCACCCTCACTGGAGGATCTGCGTTACAAGGGCTGCAACAGATTAACAGTAGTGATGCAGGGATTTTTATAATAAAACTACAACTTTGTTTATGTAGAATAACTTTTGTGGAGTCTTCTGAAGAAGTTGTTTTAATGTACTTTGTGTTAATAATCGCCAATTTAGTTCAGTTACATTCGCACTTCAGATTAGATTCAGTACGTAAAAAATTAGCATTTCACTAAATACCAGTTAGCCCTTTTCAAAATGGATCCCCACAGCTTGTGTCAGCCTGGACATTTGCCTCATATACAATTTCCTTGAGCACTGGGGAGAGGCAAGTTCCCCATCCAAATCAGCATGCAACATTGTATATTGTTATATACATTAAACAAATGTTTATAATTGTTGAGATTCGGCACACTACAGATTTGAACGAGCTCTTTTTCCCATCCCACTAACTTTCTTCAATGGTCCAAGTACACAGTTCAAAAAATTTAGAGGAACATATTTTGTAACGTCTGGTATGTGAACATTAATTTGGTAGATGGGCTTCCAATGGTTGTACAGCATACCTTGAGACCTTAGCTACTCATGGTATGTCAAATCAAAGTTTTACTCCATCTGTAGGCATAGCCATGCACCACTATTCACTTTGTTTTGAGGGGTCACCTGACCGAACTCCTGTGGCATACTACTTCTCAAAGAAACTTCCTGGCCTTGAACTTCACCCTCTAATGCTGTCAGTAATTAAACAAGTGGAGGATTGTAGTTTTGTAATAATGAGGTTAGTTACTGATAATCACAAAATTAATGCAAACATGATGAGACGATTGTCCGAAGGAAAAGCAATAAAGTCTAAAATGTGTAATCCGGAAGACCAAAGAAGATGTTCATTTTTAGCTTTCGACCAGTGACATATTAAGAGAATGTTAGAAACTTTCTTCTAGAGAAGATGATGACAGATGGACACGAAGGAATAACATGAAGGCATCTAGAAAACTTGTATTAACTGCAATCAAACCAGCAGTCATAACAAGCAGGTAAGTAAGCTGATTTGTAAAATAATGATTTGTTAACTTTCTTGAAAAAAAAAAAAAAATTCTTGCAAAATAACAGAAAGCCTTGAACATGTTGAGTACCTAAATGAAAATCTTAAAGTCAGAATACATTAACAGTTTAAGCTGCACGCAGCAGAAGGGAAGATAGCGAGGGACATCCTTGCAGCTCTTTGAGGTGAGTAGCGGAAGATTGTAACACTACTGCATGTATCGAGTTCCGGCTGAAGTGATGAGGTGTTATAAGCATACCAGATGGCAATGGAGTGCCAGAATTTACCGCTTTCTTTGTCTATATCAGAGGTGTTCACACTGGGTATTCTGTACCGCAGGTACCCAGCACTGTATGTGGGCAGGCGATGAGCGTATGCTTTTCAACCACAGTGATGTTGTGGCTGTCACAGGCTGTGAAAGTTGGGCATTCTCCCAGTCACTCTCGATCACTGGTGCAATACCTGAATTGAACTTATGTTCATTGCAGTTTATGTATTTTGACCAGATACAATCAAGAGTTAGGCCAACAATCTCAAATACTTTTATAATGTAAGTAATGAATTAACAGTTTTCACTATTAGATTTTAAGTGGTGCTTTAGAAACATTTCTAATACAATATGGAGTTAAGGTGGATAAGTTGTAGCTTGTGGTTGTTTGGGTTTAAATTATCTGATAAACTCGCCAACAATGCCATCATGCTTACTGGGAATAAAATCAGTGAGGTTATTTATTTGAAGACATACTGTATATCTTTCTGGTAAACAGATTTACGCTGTTATTGTACTTAAATCTTGGATAGTAAATATCCATGTCCTCACTCGGGATGAAACTCCCCCTCGCCATTTAGAGGCTAGCTATTATCACTGGACGCCTGTTAAATTTTAAATACTTTTAAAAATTTAGCGAACAGGGAAAGTCGCACAACACTACAACAATGCGCCAAATCATTGTCGCATAATGTAATTATATTACTTTTTGCTTAATGAATAACAGGAATTTTACTTGTTTTAAATGGAAATACTGTCATAACCATCCAAGGATACGTAAATTATAACTTGTACGCTTAAACCCTGTACTTTTGCAGATTGTAACACAAAAATTATAACGTGTTAGTTTTCTTTGAATGAATGTACGAAAATAAAACTGTCTGTTTCTGTCAAGCGCAGTATAAATTAAACCAGAATATCTTGAAAAAGTCTGTTTTTTGTTGCGATTATAGAGCTTTATTTTAAATAATGTACCCCAATCAACACTTCGCTGGGTAGAGGAGGAGACTTTTGTAATCACAACCGAACGTTAATGCTTCCTTGCAAAGTGTGTTCACTCTCTCGTTTCACCGTGATGTATGCTTGCTACGTAAACTGTCCGCACTTAAGTCTCGCCAGCCCGGCTGCACTGGGCTAGCCTCAACAGGCACCCAGCTGAGCACCTCTGGTCTATACCTATTAATGCACTTTCTCAGTCGCTTTTCAGGTATACTTGTTTGCAGTTTAGAAGAAGAGGAAAGTATACTGCCCATTAAAATCGTTTCGTCTTTACGACCTCTGTATGTTCCGGAAGATATAGTGGTGTTGAAGAACAATAGTTTACACGTATTACCCCTCTAGGTGAGGAGGATGTCTGTTGTAGGTTGTAAATACTGTAGCTGTGCTGTGGTACACACTATCAACCAACAACTTGGTTTGAAATTTCAAATTTGGCACTTCCGTTTACTTTCTTTGCTTAACGTTGCACAAATACGGACAAGTCATTTGGTGATGACGGGACAGGACAGGACTACGAACAGACAGCAAGCGACTGTGGCCTTAATTACGGTATAGCCCCAGTGTTTACCTTGTGCGAAAATGGGAAATCACTGAAAATTTTCTTCAGGGATACAGAACCTACTATCTCCTAAATGCAAGCTTACAGCTACGTGACTCAAGCCATGTAGTCAACTCACTTGGTGTTTGGCACATCAACTTACCTCATGCCAGGGTACCACTGGTCAGTAATGTATGAATCACAGATGTTCCTTCTATTCTGCACCATTTATTCACCAATTAATTAATTGTTCACATGTGTGTTAGTTCTGCAACCTTCTTGAAACTATGCATGTATGCATGTATGCATGAGAGAGTAGGAGGATTGCAGAAATAGTATTTAGGCTATGTTCAGGTTAAACAATGACCAAGTACGGCTGCTGCATTGTCAAGACGTTATTTATCACTTATTTTGTAATATCTGAAGCCATCTCTTTTCAGTTTCGACTCAGTCAATTTATAACTGTTAAGACTAACTTTGAGTAAATAAATGTATAAACTACCTGAAAGAGAAAACATATGGTAACAGTACTATACCTGCAAAAGAAACAACCTAAGTTAAACTTCATATTTTATGAGTGATTCACTATCAGAGATTATGTGCCACGAAACATAAAATTTGTAATACTACACCGAGACTATTTCGGGAAGAAAGGTTTAGTCCAACGGCCATGGTGGGTAATCTGTTATGAGGTTGCAGTGATCTATTTGAAATATACGGGGAAGTACAGTTTATAGTGACATTTCACTTTTTAATAGATAATAATGTATAAAGGATTTGTTTTGTAAGGAGCTTGATGCAAAGGGCAGTTCAGTGCCTGTTAACTTGACTATGATTCTTGGCAAATGACATATTTTACTTTCCTTGGTTCCATAGACTACATCCATATCAGAATAAAATATACGGGGAAGTACAGTTTATAGTGAGATTTCACTTTTTAATAGATAATAATGTATACGGGATTTGTTTTGTAAGGAGCTTGATGCAAAGGGCAGTTCAGTGCCTGTTAACTTGACTATGATTCTTGGCAAATGACATATTTTACTTTCCTTGGTTGCATAGACTACATCCATATCAGAATAACTTGCCCTGATCATCAACTAGAAGGGGTTTTATTATGTTCTCTTTACTGCCAAATAAGTACACGCAAGACACTACAAAGTAGCTTGTGAGTGTGTGTGTAGGTTTTTTCCCGTGGATTATCATCGCAGTAACTAAGAAAGATTTTCGGCTATGATGAGATAGGAAAAGGAAAGGACTGGGTAGGAAGCAGCCATGACCATAATAACAGCCCCAGAATTTGTCTGGTGTGAAAATGGGTAAACTAATGAAAAACCATCCTCAGGGCTGCCGATGAAGCTAATGTAGAATATTTCACACCTTTTTAAGATGCTTCTGCCGCAGTTCTACATTAAAACATCAGCATCTTCTGTTGGTTGGCAATGCAATGATGTGCTCTCCACACACATTTTCAGAACTTCACAAATTTGGTTTTTAACATGAGTTTTAGACAATATTATAAAATCAAGTACAGGTACATCAACTTAGAACTTTTTACTATATCTCCCACAAGATTTTATGGATTTTAAGGACTACGTTTCCAATTCTATTAATCATTCCACAACATTTGTGACACATTCTTCCTCTCGATGTTTAAAATGCAACATTTGAACATAAATTACTTTTATTATATACGAATGCAAGATTCACTATGTAATATTTAGATATTTTACATTTTGCTCTATTGTATAATCTAATGCAGCTGAAAATGGCCAAAATAGCCTGAAACATGTCCATCACAAATTTTGTAATGTTTTTGCAATTTTGAATTGTAAATAAACCATAACTGTATTGACTAGGTGGACAAGTAAACTTCTATTTTATTATACTGAAAATTCTTACAAACTTTACCATAGGTTAAAGTCTACAGACCTAGTGAATTACACTTCTATCAAGCTGGTCGCTGATGGCTGCGGTTGCCAGAACATGAATAAAACAATCATTGGTATGCTTTGCAAGTTCCTGGCTGAAGATGCTTCTCCTTCAATAAAATAGATAACTATCTTGTTTTCTGCAGTATGGGATTAATTTATACCCCCGATAGGATTTTTGGATGAATTGAGATTGAGATTAAGAAGCAAACAACACATTACTGGCCATGAATATGTTCACATCTTTGAATCTCTTGCAATTGTGATTTGATTGGGAGAGAGTTATCCTGTAATGGACTGGAAAAAGGCAGTGTCGCACGCATTAAAGAAACCTGGTATGTGGCATTTTAAACTCAAACCCTGCAAGAGAATAATACAACCAAGATCAGAATATTGTATTTTAAAATATTTTTTTGCTATGTGCTTTTTTTTTTTTCAAAATGGCGCCCGGTAATGACAACGTAGTGTTTTATTCTCCGAGTAAATTAACCGTAAAATGTGACGAAAAGTGCGGAAAATGTCGAAAATTAGTGAAAAATTGAATGTTGTGTGATTCATGTGATCGATGGTGGCATTATAAGTGCGGAAATTGCCCTAGAGACGTAAAAACTAATGAAAATGTTGACTGGATTTGTGAGCAGTGTGTTCGGAATGTTGTTGTTGGGGACGGCGTTGACGAAGCACCGAAAACAGTCGATGAGGAATATAAAAGTGCATTAGAAATTATAAACATTCTAAAAAAGGACAATGAGACTCTTAAAGTTGAAAATCAAGAATTAAAAGAAAGACTGCGATCGCTAGAATTTGAGACTGACCATTCTTCGAGTGATATACCGGTACAAGTAACAAACTCGAGCACGTGGTGTCAAGTAGTTCGTGGATGGCCGGCTAAGAAGAAATCTACAACTGAATTTCCGGAAATAAACATTAGAAATAGGTTTTCTGCCCTAAATAATTTAATCCTGGAAGAAAGTGATCGCGCGCGTGAAACCAAATCATCGCGATCCGTTGCCGTGCCGAGTTTAAAATTTAGGCCTAGAATTCAGATTCAAGACCCAGTTAGGCCTAAATCAGCGAAGGTAGCTGTGTTTGGTGATAGCCAAGGAAGGGGAATTGCGGGAGTGATTAACGACGAGAATATAGCAGCAACCGGAGAAATATATCTAGGAGCTTCTATCAGCAGTGTTGTGGAAAACGTAGAAGCAGCAACTAGGAACTTCGGGAGCGGCGATGCAGTGCTTATCATCGGTGGGACGAACGACGTAGCTCGCGACGACGCCAAGAATGTAAGATCACAACTTAAACATACACTAGGGAAGCTGACCCACACTAACGTTTTTGTAGTGAACGTGCCCCACAGGCATGATCTGAGTAGAGACTCGTGTGTGAACATTGAAGTGGACAAGGTCAATACAGATATTGTTAAAATTTGTAAACATTTTCGGAATACTCAGGTTATTGAATGCAGCAGTTTTGAGAGATACTGTTATACAAAACATGGCCTCCATCTAAACAATTCAGGTAAACGAAAGATAGCAAATATTGTTCTAGATTTTATTAATCTTAAGATATGTACTGTAAAACAGGCAACTCCCTTGAGTTATAATACAGACCAGGAAAACTAGTAGAAAGAGCCAGCTGTACTTCAAGCTGGCTCAGTCAACTAGAAAAAGAAACTCAGGATAGTAAGGAATTTCAAGTTACCCAATTGCAACAGTCTAGTTTTAGGGAGGAAGGGGGTCTGAGATTGCTCTTGGTAAACTGTCAAAGTGTAGTAAATAAACAATTAAAATTCGGTACATTGATGGAATCTTATGAGACTGATGTGGTGATAGGAGTGGAATCGTGGTTGAAAGAAGGGGTGGGTAATAGAGAAGTATTTCCAGAAGGGTACACAGTCTATCGTAGAGACCGAGGAGATAAAAAGGGAGGGGGGTGTTTATTCTGGTGAAGGAAACTTACTGTTCACATGAATGGTTTACCGATGAAGGGGATGAAATATTAGGGATAAAATTAATTTGTGATAATATGAAGGAGGTGGGAATTATAGGAACATACAGGCCTGGAAGAGAGGAAAGAGACATGGAAATCTTTGAAAAAATAATAGATTATACTCGTAAAAACAATAATAATGATATGGTAATAATTGGGGGAGATCTAAATTTGCCTGAAGTTGAATGGAAAGGAGCTGCAAGTGAAGCCCATGAACAGAAACTGGCAAATAAGTTAATTTGGGAGGGAGGATTTACACAAGTAGTACAAGAACCGACTCGTCTCAATAACTTACTAGATGTATTCTTGGTTAAACCATGGGAAATTGTTGATAAAACTGAGGTAATTGAAGGAATAGGAGACCATAAGGCTGTAATAATGGATGTAGGACTCGTACCAAAAAGGCTTAATAAGAGGGTTACACAAGACAAGAAATTGTACAGAAAAACTAAAGTTGATGAATTTGGGACTTACCTTAAATCACAATTCAGTTGTTGGATAAGTGAAGGGAGTAACGTGGATACATTTTGGGCTAAATTTAAAGGAATTATTTGGGAAGGAGAGAAGAGATTTGTACCTGTTAAGAAGGGTAAAATGACCTCAGACCCTGTTTATTATACAAGGGAAATAAGAAAATTAAAAAGAAAATGTAGAATAGTAAACAGGAAAATCAAAGAGGGTAGGGAGAGTAGAGAAACTAGAAAACAGCTAATGAGGGAACTGAATAGAGTAAAAAAGGAAGCAAAAGAGAATTATATGAATGGCATACTTCAAGAGGGTAATGACCACAAAGGGAAATGGAAAAAGCTGTATTCATATATCAGGAATCAAAAAGGAAAAGGAATCCAAATTCCTACAATGGTGGGAGAAGGGGGTGAACACTATTTAACAGATACTGAGAAAGCAAACCTATTTAGTAGGGAATTTAGAGATTCAGTAGATGATTGTCAAGAGTTGGAAACCGAAACAGAAGATAGAGAGGGAGAGAGACAGAGGGAAACAAGAAGCTTCTCATTCACAAACGAAGATATTTTCAGAGAAATTCAACTGCTTCAGCAAGGAAAAGCAGCAAGAAGTGATCAAATTACTGGGGAGGTATTAAAGACAATGGGGTGGTACATAGTGCCTTATTTAAAATTTCTCTTTGACTATGTCATAAATAATAGTGTAATACCAAAGGAATGGAAGGAATCTATAATAATACCAATTTATAAAGGAAAGGGTGATAAAAGGAAACCAGAGAACTACAGACCAATCAGCCTGACCAGTACAGTTTGTAAAATTCTGGAGAGTTTAATATCGAAGTACATCAGAGGGATATGTGATGATAAAAATTGGTTCATGAGGAGCCAGTATGGATTTAGAAAGAAATTTTCTTGTGAGGCACAACTGGTGGGATTTCAGCAGGACATATCAGATCAGTTGGATTCAGGAGGTCAGTTAGATTGCATAGCCATAGATCTTTCCAAAGCCTTTGATAGAGTGGAACATGGAATATTATTAAAGAAGTTGGAGGGAATAGGATTGGACGTAAGGGTTACACGTTGGATAAAAGCATTTCTAAATTCAAGGGTTCAGAAAGTCAAAGTAGGAAATAATGTATCTCAGGAAGAGAAAGTTTGGAAGGGAATTGCACAGGGTAGTATAATCGGTCCGTTACTTTTCTTAATATACGCAAATGATTTAGGGAACAATATAACATCAAAAATAAGATTGTATGCAGATGACATAATTGTTTATAGAGAAATAAACAACATTGAGGATTGTTCAGAATTACAAAGGGACCTTGAAAGTATCCAACAATGGGTTGAAGAAAATAATATGAAGGTTAATGGAGGCAAATCAACTGTTACAACTTTTACAAACAGGAGCTTTAAAACTGAATTTGAATATACTTTGGATGAGGTAGTTATCCCAAAAGATGGCAAGTGCAAATACTTAGGTGTGAGATTTGAAAGTAATTTGCACTGGAAGGGTCATATTGATGACATTGTTGGGAAAGCATACAGATTTATTACATGCCATAATGAGGCTACTTAAAGGATGCAACAAAGAATTAAAAGAAAAAAGTTACTTGAGTATGGTTCGTCCATTATTGGAAAATGCAAACAGTGTTTGGGATCCTCACCAAGAATACCTAATAAAAGAAATAGATAGTGTGCAGAGGAAAGCAGCAAGATTTGTAACAGGGGATTTCAGGAGAAAGAGTAGTGTATCAGAAATGTTAAAGGAACTTGGGTGGGAAACTTTAAGTAAGAGAAGGGAGAAAACTAGACTTATAGGATTATATAGAGCCTATACAGGAGAAGAAGCATGGGGAGATATCCATGAGAGGCTTCAGTTGGAAAATAATTATATCGGCAGGACTGACCACAAATATAAAATTAGAAGGAATTTTAGCAGAAGCGATTGGGGTAAATTTTCATTCATTGGGAAGGGTGTGAAGGAGTGGAACAGTTTACCAGGGGTAGTGTTTGATCCTTTTCCAAAATCTGTACAGATATTCAAGAAGAGAATAAACAGCAACAGAGAAAATAAATTAAGTGTTAGAGGGCATTCGACCAGTGCAGGTTATTGTAAATAAAAATATGTGTGTGAATAAATTAATTCCATCCCCTGGTCTAAGGAGTTTGGACAGCCAAAGTAGGGGACTGCCTGTAGGGGTGAAGTACAGTGGGGACTTCGAGGGCCCTGGGACCGCTACGGTAGCTGTGAAGGCCCTTCAGGAACTCTGAAAAGTGGTGGCAAAAGGGGCTCTGGTTAAGACGCAGCAGGTCGTTATGCTACTTAGGATCCAGAACGGTAAAAAAAAAAAAAAAGTAAATAAATAAATGCAATGTAAATATTAATGTTATACCAGTTGTATAGTATAATTTGAAGTAATTCCACATACTGTATATCAGTTGACTATATTTGTAAGTAGTACAGGAGATATTATAAGTAGAATTTTGTAAACAATATAAATTTATTAAGGATGAGCTGTGTGTTTAATAGAAAACATTGTTAGCGTAAATTGTATAATATTGTATTATAGGAAAAATTTTCTTCTCTTGTTAATTTAATATTTAGTGCTTGACAATAATGTATTTTAGTGTACCATTTGCCACCGAGGTAGACACCTCATTTGCAAATAAAGAGATTTTGATTTGATTTTGATTTTTTTACGTCGCACCGACACAGATAGATCTTATGGCGAAGATGGGATAGGAAAGGCCTAGGAATTGGAAGGAAGCGGCCGTGGCCTTAATTAAGGTACAGCCCCAGCTTTTGCCTGGTGTGAAAATGGGAAACCACGGAAAACCATCTTCAGGGCTGCCGACAGTGGGGTTCGAACCCACTATCTCCCGGATGCAAGCTCACAGCTGCGCACTCCTAACTGCACGGCCAACTCGCCCGGTAATATTGTATTTTAAGAGGGCAAGTGATTTACAGCAGTGATCTTGAAGCGAAAAACATTTTGAAACGTGGTAAAATGCTATGTATAATGTATAACAGTGAAAAAAAGTGATTCCTCTTAAGAAAGAAAACTCAAGGACCTGAATGCACTGCTGATGAAACATTATGGCAAAGACTGGATGAAAGACTAAAACCTAACCTCCTCCAAGACATTTTAGAAGTGAAGCTTCCATGGTGTGTGGAATTATTTAGTTCTTTTTTCCGGGATGAACTGTGTTGTTTTTTGTACAATCTGTACATTTTGCCAATATTTTGAATATATTGCAGTATTCTTTGTCAAGGCAAGTGAAATACCGCTACTTGATCCGAAACAATCAGTCTCCCAGGCAGCAATCACACTACAAGAGTGGTTCCTAACCTTGGCCTTATATATCCTACCCTTTCTGGCTGACGTTAGCCCCACGGCTGTCTCATGAGAATTCTGGAAAGTATGTGCCACAGCCAGATAGTGGGACTTGCCCACGCTGTTATGTAACTAGAGGTTCGTCCTGCGTGTTTATGTTGAGATCTGTATGACTTAATCTATGTATGATAGGCATCCAAGAATTGCTGATTTTATATCCTTCTTCTAAATTCATATTGTTTGGGTGTTTCTTGATTTCGATAGCCTCATGGATTTTCCTTTCCAGATTCCAAGGGATAGCTGCTAGGATTTTGGTCTTGTCCAATGATATTCTGTCTTGTTTCGTAACAAGAGAGGGTAGGATATATAAGGCCAAGGTCAGGAACTACTCTTCATAGTGTGATTGCTGCCTGGGAGACTAATTACCTCGGATCGAGTAGGGGTATTTCAGTCACCTTGACAAAGAATACTGCAATGTATTCAAAACGTCAGCAAACTGTATGGAATGTACAAAAAACAAGAACACGGCTCAACCTGGAGAAAGAACTAAATAATTCTTCAAGACATTGTTTGGACTAACAAGAAACTTTTAGAAGTGACATGCCAGACCATGACTCAGATGTGGGAGATTTCATTGGAGAATATCACTGTTCATTAATAAAATAGTGTTAACTAAGAAAAACTTGTTATAAACGTCTTGAAAGTCATTTAGTGATGTGAATATTAAATCAAAGAGTAGGGTCTAAATATCAATAGAGATTCATACGCTTTTCACTAATTTATTGACCTTCAGAAGTGCAATTCTTCTTATTTACATGCAATAAAATAACTGTCATAAAATGCACACATAATTACGAATACTGCTATAAAATCACCACTCATCTGCATTTAGGGCAGTCGCCCAGGTGGCAGATTCCCTATCTGTTGTTTTCCTAGCCTTTTCTTAAATGATTTCAAAGAAATTGGAAATTTATTGAACATCACCCATAGTAAGTTATTCCATTTCCTAACTCCTTCCTATAAAGAAAAATTTGCCCCAATTTGTCCTCCTGAATTCCAACTTTATCTTCATATTGTGATCCTTCCTACTTTTAAAGACACCACTCAAACTTATTCGTCTACAAATGTCATTCCACGCCATCTCTCCAATGACAGCTTGGACCATAACGCTTATTCGAGCAGCTTGTCTCCTTTCTTCCGAGTCTTCCCAGCCCGATTTTGGAATATTTTTGTAACGCCACTCTTTTCGTCGGAAATCACCCAGAACAAAGCGAGAGGCTTTTCTTTGAATTTCTTCCAGTTCTTTAATCACGTAATCCTGGTGAGGGTCCCCATACACTGGAACCATACTCTAGTTGGGGTCTTACAAGAGACTTATATGCCCTCTCCTTTACATCCTTGCTACAACCCCTAAATACCCTCATAACCATGTGCAGAGATCTGTAATCCTTATTTACAACCCCATTTATGTGAATACCCCAACGAAGATCTTTCCTTATATTAACACCTACGTACTTCCAATGATTCCCATAAAAAACTTCACCCCATCAACACAGTAATTAAAACTGAAAGGACTTTTCCTATTTGTGAAACTCACAACCTGACTTTTAACCCCATTTATCATCATACCATTGCGTACTGCCCATCTCACAACATTATCAAGGTTATTTTGCAGTTGCTCACAATCTTGTAACTTATTTATTACTCTATACAGAATAACATCATCCACAAAAAGCCTTATCTCTGATTCCACTTCTTTACTCATATCATTTATATATATAAGAAAACATAAAGGCCCAATAATACCCTGCTTGGAGGAATTCCCCTCTTAATTATTACAGGGTCAGATAAAGCTTTGCCTACTCCAATTCTCTGAAATCTATTTTCTAGAAATATAGCCACCCATTCAGTCACTCTTGTCTAGTCCAGTTGCACTCTTTTTTGCCAGTAGTCTCCCATGATCCACCCTATCAAATGCCTTAGACAGATCAATTGTGATACAATCAATTTGACCTCCTGAATCCAAGGTATCTGCTATATCTTGATGGAATCCTACAAATTGAGCTTCGTTGGTATAACCTTTAATAAAACCTGAACTGCCTTCTATCGAACCAGTTATATTAGACATGTTTGCAAAATTAATATCAGAAAGAATGCTTTCCCTAAGCTTACATGCAATGCATATCAAACTGACTGGCCTGTAATTTTCAGCTTTATGTCTATGACTCTTTCCTTTAACACAGGGGCTACTATAGAGACTCTCCATTTATTCAGTATAGCTCCTTCATGCAAACAATAATGAAGTAAGTACTTCAGGTATGGTACTATATTCCAACCCATTGTCTGTAGTATATCCCGAGAAATCTTATCAATTCCAGCCGCTTTTCTAATTTTCAACTTTTGTATCTTATTGTAAATGTCGTTATCATGGGTAAATTTTAATACTTCTTTAGTATTAGTCACCACCTCTATCTGGACATTATCCTTGTAACCAACTATCTTTACATACTGCTGACAGAATACTTCTGCCTTTTGAAGATCCTCACATACACACTCCCCTTGTTCATTAATGATTCCTGGAATGTCCTCCCTCGAACCTGTTTCTGCCTTAAAGTACCTACACATACCCTTCCATTTTTCACTAGAAAACACATTCTATCCAAGCATTTTTTGTAAATAACACTTGATTTAAAAGTGACATTTTTCTGAGATATCATAATTCGATAAAAAAAATTCACCAATTTATTTTTAAAAAAATCAAACATCTAGCTGTATTCCCGAACAAATGACAGTTTTTTGCCATTCCTGAAAATTCTGCTCACATAGACATAATGAGTTTCGCAAGTGAAGGACTCAATTTCTCTTTATTTCCTCAAGTTAAATTTCCTTTATACGTTAGCATAGGAAAATGAACTGAACGAAAATTGTTCTGATGGACTGCAAATCCATATGTTACTGGAAGGCGTGACAAGTCTCAAGAAAAATAATGGATTGTCAGACATGCGCTATTATTTCTTAAGCGACAATATATTTGTTATTGTTATTACCACATTAAACAGCTCTCTGAATAACAAAATTGTTTTATATATTATGATTATCGAAGAAACTTCAGCTTCTATAAAAATATTTGCTGTGTGGATTCACCAGGGATTAACCAGATCAGCAACATTCGACCTCAAATCCAATTTGTCTAATAGAATTTTAGTTAGATGAGTGACTCAGTGACATTCTGAACCAACGTCACCTTTAAGAAGGAACTTCAGACTTCGCGGGGTATTTTGCAAAACATTCAAAATAAAAGCCACACCGTTTCCTCTCAGATCCAGCATTGGTTTGGTACTGCAGGGAGAAATAAAAGTACAGCCTAAAACATTCACGGTATCAGGCAAAATTAATAAATATACAGATTCAAATTAAACTTCGAAATAGTTTGCCTTTGTTCTGTTACATAGCTTGTTCTGCAATATTTATCACCACAACAGATAGCATCGTGTGCAATCCAAGAAGCAAAAGGTGGCATTTCAGCTTTTCCAAAAAATTAAAATATGCCGCTTAAATAAATTTGAAATATAACTTAGTTAATGTCCTCAATTGAAGGGTCAGGGGAAAAAAGCAGGAGAGTCAATATTTGTACAACTTGAGAAAAAGCAACTTTTGTGCTTGACTTCCCTATTTCTTTCCACTAACAGCAAAACTTTGAGTGCTAATTTCTCCTGACTTGCCTGCTTTTTTTTTCATTTCCGACCTCTCAATAGATGCGCATGATCACTCTGAAGCGGACTAACAATATCTCAATTTCGATGAAAAAGTGACTTGCCTGGTTTTTTCCCCCGACCCTTCAATTTATATAAATTAATACTCCGTCACAATCAGCTTTCTTTTCTAACATAGTTTATCGGTATCAGTGAATCCACAACTTACAATAAAAATTATCCGAAAGAAAGACTTTAACCCCTTAAGTGGGTATGACATCTTTAAACGTTTTCGCGCTGGGCTCCTACAGTGGGTATGACGGCATTAGTCGATCGTAAAATTTATCGCATATTTATCTTGAGGGCGAGTCCGGCCCCGCAGTGAAGGGGACAATGCGTCCGCCTGTCACCTGGCGGCCCCGGGTTCAATTCCCGGCCCGGTCAGGGGTTTTAAATTGTAAATGATTAATATCCCTGGCCTGGGGACTGGGTGTTTGTGTCATCCTTAACGTTCCTTTCCTCACATTCAACACTTTACACTTCCGCAATTTGCAAATACACGCAGGTTCCTAACATATGGTGCAAGTAGGGGCAAAAGATCTTTCTAGGTCGACGCCCCAAACAAACAGCATTTAAAAAAAAAATCTTGAGGGTGAAGGCATATGGCATTGCCATGGAATCTATCGCATTAGTTGGTATGTTTTCCACGAGATCATGCTGTGTATTGTTTTTTTAGAGCTGTCACAGCTTTGTGAAATGTATTTGTTTTGGCACCTTGCACGAAGTTCCCGCGCAACCATTTATGTTGCGAAGCATGGCTTCCAAACGTAAAGTAGATCGGCTTGATTGTGCGGGTATTTCGACAGTTTTAGAAGCGGAGAGTGATGATGAGGTATCTTCGTTATCCATGATGATGAGTGGATTCATACTGACGAAGAGGACAGTGAAAGTGATCCTGAAAGTGAAAGTGAAGTTGTTCTAGACGAAACAAGTGACGCGGACGATGTTCAAAATGTAACTCAGCTGGCTCACTTCGTTGCAAATGGTGCCCCAAGACGAAGGTTTGCTTTTACAGGTGTAAATAAGATAAATACAGACTTTAATGACATGCACAATGTTGCAGAATACTTCAGCGCATTCGTAAGTGATGATATATTCCAGTTATTAGCCGAACAGACTAATTTGTATGGTAGCCAATTTTTAGCTGCTAACCCTAACCTAAAACCAAAATCCCGAGCGAGAAGCTGGAAAGACACAAATGCTGCTGAAATAAAAACTCTCCTTGGACTTCTCCTTCTACAGGGTGTTGTTCACAAACCAGAAAACGGTCTCAACTTCACAAAACTTGCAAGTATAGCTACCTCCTATTTCTCCAAAATTATGTCCGAAAAAAATTCCACCTGGTTTTGAAATTCCTTCACTTTGTAGATAATTCCAAGTTTGATCCTCAGATCCACAATAAGAAACTATACAAAATAAAGCCAATCCTTGACCATCACCTAAACAAATTTTCCCTCATCTATACTCCAGAATAAAATGTTTGTGTTGATCAATCCCTTCTCCTCTGCAGAGGACGACTAAGCTGGGTACAGTTCATACCCTCAAAATGCAGCAGATTTGGCATGAAACTCTACAAATTATATGAGTATAATTCAGGATATATTTGAAAATTTGCTGTGCATACTGGTAAGGATACTCTATATGGTTAGAACCATCCAGGAGAGAGTACAACTGCAAGAATGGTTCTTGAACGCAGTGATGAGTTACTAGACAAGGAATATTGTTTGTACCTTGATAACTGGTATACTAGCCCGACATTGGTAGATTAGCTTTGTGAAAGGAAAACTGATCTTGTAGGACCATGAGGACTAACAGAAAGGAGTTTCCAGACTTTGTGAAGAAGGCAAAATTACAGAAGGGCGAAAGAGTTTCAGGTCATCGAAAGAAACAGATGTTAATGAAGTGGAAAGATAAGAGTGATGTCACTCTTGTAAGCACTTTCCAGGATGATTCCATGGAGAAGATGAACTCGAGAAAGGGAGTTATTGTGAAACCAGTGGTATCCCTGGACTATAATAAGAATATGGGAGGAGTGGATAAGAATGACAGTCAACCTCACAGCTATAAAAGTGCTCGGGAACATCTCAAGAAGTATTACCAAAAGATGTTCCAATACTTGATTGATATGGTCTGCCTAAATGCCTACGTCCTCTACAAGAAACAAGGTGGGAAACTTCAGAGACTCGATTTCCAATTGACACTTGGTGAGATATTGTCATTGTCTGGAGGGGTTGGGCAGCCAACAATGTGTCGACCTTCTAAATCACCAAGGCCATCTCGTCTCCTCAGCCGCTGCTTCCCAGAAGATATTCCTAGCACAGCGTCAAGGAAAAAACCTCTCCAAATGTGTGCTGTGTGTTGGTCCCAAGGGAAGGGGAAGGAAACATCATACTGGTGTCCTGACTATGAAAAGGCTTTGTCTATAACACCTCATTTCCTCCTATATCACACAGATAACAATCTAAAAAACCTATAATCATCTGGTTTCAGAACAACGTAAATAGTGTACATAATGTTAGTATCGCACTACTGAAGAATAATAATTACTATTGTGTTAGATTAAACTAATTGTGTACACATTTATGAAGGAAATAAATATCACAAAATGGGGGAAAAGTACTTAGGGCAGGTTACGCATGTGGAGAATTTAGTACACAGTTAAGGGGTTAATTACTGCACAATTAAACACCACATTATCTATCTATATATATAAAATAACATGTCCTGACTGACTGATTCATCATCTTGCAATTGCAACATTCATTCATTGATTCATCATCGCCGAGCCAAAACTACTAGACATAAAGAAATTAAATTTTGGGGATACATTTATATTAGGGTGTAGGTGCTCACTAAGGGAGGATTTTTTGATATTCTGGCGCTAAAGGGGAGAAAAGGGGGTGAATTTTTAAAATGAGGATATCTATATCTCAAAAACTTAACAGTTTACAGACATAAAAATTGGTATTTGGAATCTCCTTTAAAAACAAAGAAACACTTTTTTTTTGTTTATGGAAAATCTCATTAAGGAGGGTGAAAAATGGGGGAAATGAGTTGAATACCTTTTATGAGGACACTTAATATTTCAAAAACTGAAGATGTTACAGACATGAAAATTGGTATTTGGGATCTCCTTTGAAAATAAAGATAGACAAATTTTTGCGGAGAAATCAACTTGGGGGCGGGGGCGGTGAAAAAGGAGTTTAATTCCTTTTTATGGGGATACATATATCTCAAAATTGAGGATGTTACCAGTCGTGATAATTGGCATTTGGAAGCTCCTTTATAAATAAAGAAACAAGTATTTTTGGTTTTCAGAAAATTCACTTAAGTGAAGAGGGTGAGAGGAAGTGAAAAATGTAATTCTTTATTTATGGAGAAACTCATATCTCAAAAACTTAAGGTTACACACGTGAAAATTTGTACTTGGAATCACCTTTAAAGATGAAGGAACACGCATTTTTAGAGGGGGATGGGAATCAACTTAACGGGCTGGGGTGAAAATGGAGTTGAATTCTTTTTATGAGGATACCTACATATAAAAAACTAAAGATGTTAGAGCCATGAACATTTGTATTTGGAATCTTCTTTTAAGGTAAAGAAACCCGTGTTCTTTTGTCTTTTGAAAATCCACTGAAGGGGGTGTGAATGAATTGAAAAATTATTTGAATTCTTTGTATTAGGATAATTATATCTCAAAAACTGAAGATGTTACAGACGTGAAAGTTGGTATTTGGAATCTCCTTTAAAAATAAAGAGACACGCATTTCTTTTTCGGAAAATAGACGTAAGGGGTGTGGGGTTGAAAATAAGTAAATATAACCCCATGGCACTACAGCCCTTGAAGGGCCTTGGCATACCAAGCGACCACTGCTCAGCCCGAAGACTTGCATATTACAAGGATCGTGTGGTCAGCACGACGACACCTCTCGGCAGTTTCTAGAATGAGGCCGCTACACCGTCAGATAGCTCCTCAATTCTAATCACATAGGCTTGGTGGACCTCGAACCAGCCCTCAGGTCCAGGTAAAAATCCCTGACCTGGCCGGGAATTGAACCCGGGGTCTCCGAGCAGGAGGCAGACGAAAATAAGTAAATAAGGAGTTGAAATACGTTCATGAGGATACTTTATCTTAAAAACTGAAGCTGTTAGAGACGTGAAAGCTGATATTTTATATTCCCTTTCAAAATAAAGAAACGCATATTTTGTGTTTTTCGGAAAGTCCACTTAATGCAGGAGAGGGGTGAAGAATAAGTTGAATTATTCTTATAAGTATACGTTTATCTCAAAAATTGAAGGTGTTAGAGACGTACAGATATGAAAACTGGTATTTCGAATCTCCTTTAAAAATAATGAAACACATATTTTTTTGTTTTCTGAAAATCCAGTTAAGTGGATGAAAAGCGGGTGAATTTTTAAAATGAGTACCGGTATATCTACATTATATGTCAAAAACTTCACACGTTATAGACAAGAAACTTGGTATTTGGAAAATCCTTTAAAAATATGGGAACATGTACCTTTTTGTTTTCGGAGAAGGCACTTAACAGGGGGTGAAAAGAAGCGGAAAATAGTTGAATTATTTTTTATGATACAGACGTGAATGTTGGTATTTGGAATCTCCTTTAAAAATAAAGAAGCCTGTGCTTTTGTTTTTGGAAAATACAGTTAAATGGGGGTGGGGGAAGGACTGATCAAGGTTTTGAATTCTCTTTATGGGAATACTTATGTACTGGGTATATCTCAAAAACTGAAGATGTTAACAGATGTGGGAATAGGTATTTGGAATCTCCTTTAAAAATAAAAGAAACATGTATTTATTTTTTCGACTTGAGAGAAGACAAGTTTCTCACATGTACAGTTCTATGTCGCATGGTCGTCTTAGTCCGCAAAGGTAATACCACAAACATGGTTTACAAAGAATTTCTGGGGTAAATGAAACTCAATTTTTGGGCGTGTTTTTATACTTTATACTTTGATCACATTACGAAATCCACGTGAGTGAAGCCGCGGGTAATTGCTAGCCTATATATATAAAAAATAACTTGTGCCAACTGACTGACTGACTCATCATCGCCAAGCCAAAACTACTGGACATAAAGAAATGAAATTTTGAGGATACATTTGTATTACAATTTAGGTGCTCACTAAGGGAGGATTTTTGGATATTACATCGCTGAGGGGGTGAAAATGGGGGTGAATTTTTAAAATGAGTGTATCTATATATCAAAACTTTAAAAGTTTATACATGTAAAAATTAGTATATAGAATCTCCTTTAAAAATAAAGAAACACTTATTTCTTTGTTTTCGGAAAATCCTACTAGGAGGGGTGAAAAAGGGTGCAAAAGGGGTTGAATGCCTTTAATGAGGATACTTATATCTCAGAAAATGAAGATATTACAGACCTGAAAATTGGTATTTTTAATATCTCTTAAAAATAAAGCAACACGTCTTTTTTGTTTCGGAAAAGGGACTGAAAAAGGGTTTGAATTCTCTTTACGAGGATATATATATCCTAAAAACTGAACAAATTACAGACATGAAAATTTTTATTTGGAATCTCCTTTACAAATAAACACGTATTCATTTGTTTTCGGAAAATCCAATTATGGGAGGGGGAAATGAATTGAAAAATTAGTTGAATTCTTTGTTTGAAGATACTTATATCTTGAAAACAAAGGATGATATGGACGAGAAAATTGGTAGCCTATTTGGAACCTCCTTTAAAAATAAGGACACACACATTTTGTGGCAGGGGCGGGAGGGGGGGGGGGGGGGGTGATTGAATAAACTTAAGTGGGTGTAAAAGGAGTAGAATTATTTTATAAGGATACAAATAAGAAGTGGACTTAAGGCGGCTACACACATTACTGTATAACTGTGTGATTTAACTGCACCAACCGAACTGTGGATGGTAAATCGTTGCAGTTATTTCTGCTTGCACAGTTCATCGGAGCAAGTTCATTTTTCTAACCAATAAAACTGTGTCGATTGCGTTTACACAGTTTTATCGCAACGTGTGGACCGTGGCGGCTGCCGATTGCTCAGTTCAAGTGAGTCACTCGTTAAGATATCACATGTCTCAGGAAGACCAAAGCGGATATCGTGAGCATTTAGAAGCTTTCATTGAATGCTATAGAAATGAATCTTGTCTCTGGCAGACGAAGAGTAAAGATTATCACAATCGGAACAGAAAAGACGACGCCTACAGTAAGTTGATTGAAAAATATAAATTAATTGACTGCAAAGCCAACAGAGACGTAAAAAAGATTAATAATCTTACGAGTTCTTACAAAAAGGAGTCGAACAAAGTTAAACAATCTAAAATAACGGGGTCAGGCACTGACGAGATATACACTCCACGTTTGTGGTACTTTCATAAATTGGACTTCTTATATGAACAACACATACTACATGTAACGCTAAGAATAATCTTCTCGTAAAATCAACGTTAAGGCGGCTACACACGTTACTGTATAACTGTGCAAAACCGATAACTGGAATATGTTATCTGCAGCTGTCTTGGAGTCTTTTCCCGGAAATATAAGATGCTTAAAGGAAATTCTGCAATATACTGTAAATTTCCATGTGACAGTTGTACTTCCAATGTTACGCCCTGCCAGGAATTGAACCCGGTACCCCTCTGACCAAAGGCCAGCATGCTAACCATTAGCCATGGAACCTGACCGAACAGGACTAAGGTGCTGTTATTCTGTGGTACGAAGCGTAACTCATTTAATAAATTTACGCGTGAATATTGCTTTCTCTGTAGTAGCCAACCTTTACACCACACGCTGCGTGTCTTCTTTTGCTTTTTCATTATACACACACATAGGCCCAACACCGCTAGTACGTCATCTTCGTCCGTCGATGACATGTTGCTTTGATAAATGTCTGATGAGGTGATGAGTACTGTCGATCGACGCAGTTATCTGTACCGTGTGGAGGCTATAGGGCTTTCAGTTTTACTGCGCAGTTCATCGTTGCAGTTAAATCGCAGTTAGACCGTAACGTGTGTAGCCGCCTTTAAAGCAGTAGACCCCTAAGGAGGTTTTGACTGGGGGGGGGAGGGGTGAGGAATGATGACAAAAATATGCATTTATATGAAACCGTTTGAATTATGAATTTAAAATGATATCCTAGGTGTTAAATAACAGAAGGTTTGAAAAAAATTCAGCCACTCAGAGTTAAATGGAGGTTAAGAACCAAAAACAAAAATGTATTCATTCCTTCCTTCGAAACTGTTTAACATATGAAGACAAAATTCCAAATAGTGGTATATATTTTAAATCCTAGGTATGAAATAGGAAACATTATTTAACGTTCCTCCCCTAGAACGTTACATGAGGTTAGCTCCGTAAACAAAATTATTAATCCATCCTAAACCGTTTGACGTACAAAGTTGTTATTTTATGAGAATGGCTTTCTTTTATGCCCTAGGTGTAAAATATTGTATACTTAAAAATATTTCTCCCTCAAAAACACTCCTACACTCAATCCATTCTTCCGAAACCGTTTCAGGCACGATCTTATTTTTTTTAATGAAGGGTGATCTTCTATACTCTAGATGTTAATAAATATTTGAAAACATTCAACCCTTAATAAATTATTCTTTCTTCCATTACTGTCCAACGTACAAAATCAAAATTTCACAGGTTGGTCGCTTTTACATCGTAGAAGTTAAATAAGCTAGGGTTTTAAACATTCAAATTTTTTCATATGAGGTTCAAATGAGAGTTAGACCAGAAAACAAATAATAATTTTCCCAAAACTGTTTGACGTACGAGCTGAGGGGGTATTTTACAGCCTCAGCTGACAGTGGACTCTCCAAAATGTAAAACTCTGAATAATAACTTTCAGTTTAAAACGGTAGCAAAGCACGGGTATCTTGCTAGACTAGCTATAAAAATACAGTGAGTAGCAAATGTCTTCAATAATAAAACTTGTTGAAGACAAGTACTTTGAGTAACTTAAAAATTCTTCCCACTCAAGTTTACGAGGCAAAATTTTATGCTAAATAGATTAGACAGGAAAGCTACAATATCTAAGAACAAGATGAATGAATGAATGAATGAATGAATGAATCAATCAATCAATCAATCAATTTGCATCTATGGCTCTTGCCCAGGGAGCAGATTTTCCCACCAATGTCTTTCTTAAACGATTTCAAAGAACTTGGAAATTTATTGAACATTTTCCGTAATAAATGCTTTCAATCCCTAATTCCCCTTCCTATAAACAAATATTTACCCCAATTTGTCCTGTTGAATACCGACTTTGATATTATATTTTTTACTACCTTTTAAAGCTACACTCAAATTTATTGGTCTACTAATGTCATTACATGTCATGACAGCTTGGTACGAACAACTTAGTTGAGCAGCTCGTCTCCTTACTTCCAAGTCGTCCCAGCCCACCCAAAGTTTGCAACATTTTTGTAACACTACAGGTAATTTAAAAAAAAAAAAAAAAAAAAAAAAAAAAAAAAAAGTGATCCATCAGGTAAGAATTATGTTCATTGCATGGTCCAAAATTTTGACACTACCTCTTACCACTAGACATTGTGTTCATGTTCATACCAGGAAAGTCACTATTTTAAATCTCTTCCCATTATTTATTATGTTAAAATGTCCAAGCTTATCAAAAGAAAGAAAGAAAGAAAGAAAGAAAGAAAGAAAGAAAGAAAGAAAGAAAGAATAAGGAATGAATGAAGGCAAACCAAAAGGAAGCTGAAAAACAAGTGCTCTAAAACACAAAACAACACAGAGAAAAGGAAAATAGAAAAATTAAAACTCTTATTACTTGCACAAAAATACAGAAAGAATAGTTTAAGACTGAATAAGCTCAATACTACAAGTTATTCAATGTTAGACAATAAAAAAGGAGAAATTTAAAGTGTCATATTTTATTGAGATTCAGCTGTGAAGTGACAGAAATGATAGACATTACAAGAATAGACATACACAAATATATAAATAAGTACATTGGGTTATACAAAATACAACCAAATGACATTGTTGAAGTTACATGAACAGGAAGTCTCTCCTTTCTTCCTTTTTCTCTCTTTTTTTTTTTTCATTCCTTTTTTCTTTTTTTTCTTTTATATGGTCTCTTGGTTATACAGGCTTTGGAATAATAAAGTGAACAGCACAGATAAACACTACATTCACTGTTACATATATACCATTTAACATAAATTTGAATGCAGTTTGAAGCCAACTCCCTGTTGTGGCCCATGTGCATACTGAAACTGTTCTGGTAGCCCCTTAACAAAAGGACAACAAATAGGATACAACATGACACAAATTTTAGGTGCTAATATAATTATCAATAATTGTATCATATGGAATATTCACAAAAATGCTACAGACCACCAGATACTTAGATAATCATAGCAAAACCAAACTAAAACCAAAGCAGGCATAAAATAAAAATATTTTGGAATTTTTGTATACATATATTCCCATAACCATCAATAATTCATTTTCAGACAGAAATGGAAAGATTATATCATGAATTAAGTAGCACAACTATGTCATATATTTACAATTTCATTCACAGAATATTGTTGCTATCAGCTCTGTAGATATGAAAGTCACATTTAACAATGTTTCATTATCCTCATCATCATCAGTCAGTAAGTTTCATTACCATCATATCGTAGTAAGAATTTTCCATCTTTGATATGTGGGCACTAGGAAGGAGTAGAACTACTCTCTCCAAAACTGCTTTTAGCGAGGGACTCCACTCCTCGTGTTTTTTCATATAATATTTTATGCAAAATCTATAGTGCATGTTACAAATCCTGTTTGAAACAGAAACAAAATATAGATAGATCACATCTCTAGCTAACCATCCATGTTAACAATGATGAATTTAAGTGTATATGTGACTGGATATAAAAATATTCCCATAAAAATGTAGACTTTCAATTAATAGTACACGTATTTAAGCACCATTTTGTAAAATTCTTGTTACAATGGTTGAATCCCAACCATGTCCACAAGTTCTCAGAAATATACTTTGTTCAATACACATATTTATATGAATTTAAAATTTAAGGCTTTAAAATGTTGTAACCTTTACAAATTGTTACAGTATTATTTTATTACACATCAAATGTATTGCAAAGGCATTGCAATACAGATACTGTATTATAATAGTAATAATAATTTGTTTCTAGAATTTGTTCTTATATGGTGTTGTATCAAAACTCCACAAAATATTATTATGATGTGTATAAATACTATTCTGAAACTAGGAGCTTCATGTATTTTTAAGAGCTAAACCACCCATCCCTTTCCATTAGAGTTTAATAAGAAATGACTATGCTCTTCTCCAAACATCTGTCACATTCAAACAGTATTAACCCTGCTTTATGATGTACTTTTACATTAATGAAACTTACTTCTCTTTTTTAATCTGAAAGTCATTCCCCATGATATTACAGTGCATACCATGCAACATATTATTGATTCCCTTATTCAATTACTACTATTTTGCATTTACTGCATATAATATATATATTTCTTTTCAATACATAAATTGTACACGTTCATGAAAAGGCATTGCCACTGCAATGGAGTCCAAAAAATATACCTACAACAGTAAAACCAGTTACCATCATAAGGTATTTGATTGTGGGGCTATAATGGAGGCTATAGTATTTGGTATTTAGTGATAAATATGTAACACATACTTTCCCCTCCCAATGAGAAGTGGAGGCAATTCCAATTACATGTACAACACATACATGTACAGCGTGTAACCATACCAACTACCACTCAATAAACACTGTATCACTAAAACTACATTTACTGAGGACAACAGACATAAACTGCTTCTGTCATTCTGCATCAAATAACTAGACACAATTTCATAAATACAAAATAAAGTTCACCATCAAAACTAAAATTCTGTACATTTCAATCACTAAGAACTAAACTGGGACCATGATTTCAACACTTAGATTTTGAGTGGTTGGTTACTGAAGACAGACAAAGAAGAGAGTCCATTCAATTCATTTTACATACAGAAATATTCAACTTCTACAAGACACTTCAGTCCAGTGTTCACACTGTAAGACTGACAGTGAATGGAGTGTGCCTGGAAGGGAAGAGAACAAGAAGAGTACATGACAGTCAATCAAGAAGCATCCACTCCACATAAAACTATGATGAAAACAGTTAATGCTTGGAATTTCACTGGTCTCATACCATTCTATAACATGTAAAAGCTTACTAAGTTTCAGTTCTGATACTGAAGCTAGAACCGACTACAGTCTCTCTAACAAAAATATCGCTTTTCTTTACCTTACGTGTTATATTCTTATAGCATCTGCACCATAATTAGCATTAATATTTATCCTAAAATAAATAACAAAATATACCGCATCACAAACCAAAGGCACTTGTTAGCTGCACTGTACTCATAAGTTTATAAATTCAATCCTTCAACACTGGAATGAACATGGTATATGGGACAGAGGATGCCTGGGATGTGCGTTGATCTGAAGTGGTGGGCACACACATTGAAACAACTATGATACGAAATAGCAGTCTCGATTGAGTAAATGAATTAATGACGACATATACAGTACCGGAAATCTAACATAATGTGCATTTGTACATTATTGTTCATGTGACATTTCATTATGCCAGAAAACAAATACACAGTCTTATTAATTCTTCTTCTTCCTCTTAAAATACGAATCTGCATAATGACCACCTAGACCCTGAGAGTGCTGACCAATATAATTCCCTTCAGGACTTGGTTCAGGAGAGGGCAAAAGCCGATTGTATTTCCTCTTCTGTCCCACTGGAGTGACAAGTCCAGATGGAGGAGAAGCAACCAGAATGGGACTACCAGGATGAGACCACAGGCCTGTTACAAATCCAGAACTAGCAAATGTTCCAAACTGTGGACTGTTGGAAGGGATGGCAGTAGGAGAAGGAAGGAAAGTTCCTGGACTTGGAGCCCAAGTGTTCTGGAATGGTGATTGCCGTAACTGGCCAGGTTTAACCTCCAGGAAGCTCATTGGCTTAGGGGCAGGGACAGGAACTGGGACAGGACTTCCCATTATTGGTCGGCCAGGGGCAACTGGTGTTGTAAGAATTGGACGAGCACTAGGGACAGGACTACCCAATATCGGTCGACCATTCTGTGCACTTGTCATTGTAACAACAGGCCTTGTAGTGGGAGATGGAGCAACTGACATTGCCCAAGTACTATCCTGTGGTGGAGGGGGGGCTTGTACATTTGGAAGTATGGTACCAGGCTGTCCCATGAAAGAAAACCCTAAAGCCCCTGATATTACCTGTCTTGGAGGTGGTATATTGGAACCAGTGCCATTCGTCTGGATAGCACTTGTTAATGAACCAAGAAGCTGATTTAGGTTTTGAGCATTGCTCAATATAGTGTTAATAGTTTGCTGCAAGTCTCCTGATACTGCATCAGGAAAATTAAGCAATGTACCATTCGGCTTTAGTGGGTGGTGGATCTTAGTACTACCTGAAGCAATCTGCTGAGCGAAATGTGCACCACTGGCTTTGTCATTAAGCATAGGACTCTTGGGTCCTCCTAACCCATGGTCCAAGTAGCTGCCTTTAGTTAGGAGATTTGGATCCAGAGGGGGTAAACTCAAAGGAGGTTGTGGTGGTTGCTGATTCTGCAGTTGGCCTAGCAACCCATTCCAAAAATTGGCTTGATCTTGAACTGGCACCTGGCCAGCTATAGAAGGAATGCCCATTACACCTGCACTTGATGCATCTTCTAAAGCAGGACTGGGAAACGGAGGGTGTGGAGCAACTTCTCCTGGAGGAGGACTGATGGTGGCTGATGGATTAGGCAAAAGTGGTACCTGAAAAGGAAAAAGAATATGTAGTACATTCTATGCAAATAAAACCATCCACTATATATGCAAACTTTACATACATATATAACATTACAATATATATATATATGTCTTTCAGTGTTTAGTTTAAAGCACATCCTTTAGAATTGCAGGCTCTTTAGCTTGCATTCTTATTCTTCTTACCCTCAACTATTAAAACCTAGGTTTTTTTTTTCTGCTTCTCTAATCCCTCATGGCCAAGTACAGTACATTAGACTTCCTAGGCCACTTGTCCTACCCTCTATTCATCTTGTATAAACCCATCACCAAACTCGTTCTTATGGGCAACTTAATTTAACATGTTCCATATTTGTAACACAGTACCCTTTATCTGTGATGCACAGATAAGTCATCATATCCCCCCCCCCCTTTTTTTTTTCACAGCAGACAATGTTTAAACCTCTTCTCCCAGATCACCATTTTCAACAACATCATCATCACATTTATTCGTAAACAGAATGTGGTTAGATGTAACTCTGCCACTTACAACTAACTAAAACTTGGTCCTCTCTCTATTATGATAATTTTCCATCGAAGTTCCCACATGTAAGCAATAGACATCGTACTAGCTAATTTTGGGCCTGTTACCTCCAATTATTTGAGAAAGATTCAGAATTCTTTCACAAAACCCATTGATACTGATGACAGTCCAAAAGCTAGTGAATATTTCTAAGAAGTCCCTGTTCTGTCAAATGTAATGTGGACTATCACTCCCATAGAACTGAGGCATGCAGGAAATATTACTAGATAAGAATATCTGAAGCAGGTAGGACCAAAGTTGCTTTCTCATAAGTAAAGGGAATATTTTCAAGATACCTGAACCTATTTCGCAATACTGATATGTTGACAGTCAGACCTTCAGAACTCCTAACTGGAGCACTGTGGAGTTCTCCATGATCCATGAACTAGAACATTCGATAAGGAAGTGCACCATGTATCACTTCTTGTATCTAAACCATTTGGGAATTGGTTAGCTTCTTGTCTGACTGGTTAATACGTTTGCATTCGGTCCAAGAGCTCCTGGGTTCAATTTAGAGTTGGGATGGAATTTTAACCTTAATATGCACTTCCTCCGGTTCGGGGACTGGGTATCTGCGATGTCTTCAACATTAGATTTCATCTTAAAGAGGGCCCCCATCCTCGCTGACATGCAGGTCACTCAAGGGCATCAACTCTAAAGAGCTGCACCAAGCCTCTCTGGAACCCATACGCCATTATATATTTGAGAATTCTTCACAATATTCACCTTGACAATTAATGTCCTTGTCACTTCTTTCTGTTATTTCCTGTGCCTACACTGACCTATCATCGCAGTTATTCTAATGTGTGTTTCTACCTAAGTTCCTGTCCTCTGTATACAATAATATTCCTCCTGAAATAACAAATAAGGTGACAAATGTCTGCCATTGTAATTTCAAAACAGATTAAATCAATCTTTAAAAAATGTTTTTTAATAAGTTGACAATCTAAACACTGTCTTTAAATCAATCAAACCAAGTCTACATATAATTCATTTATATACAATTCTGATCTGTTCCCACTTTAACACCGCAAATGCTGGGGCTGTACCTTAATTAAGGCCATGGCTGCTTTCTTCTCAATCCTAGCCCTTTCTCATCCTTACGTCACCGAAAATCATTAAACAACTAAGGCTCGGTTTATTCAACCTCAGTTAAAAAAACACTAACATACTGTTTGTTAATATAGCATTAAAAATTTAGCAGCATGTTAAGATTCTTGCGCTCATCCAAACATTTCCTGGGAACTGTCAGCTAACACGGTATTAACTCTCACAAGAGTCACCATCAGTGAGAAGCTAGAAGGCAGTGGCATAACCATATAGTTTTTGTGTGTGCTTTGATGGGCTTTTGTATGAATACAGCAGTAAAACAAGGTGCATGAAGTCAACATTTATTCAAATTTTTTGTCTTGACTGTGAATTTTCTGTTGCTGTTACCAATACAACAAAAAAGCCAAAAAGAGAATTTGTGGTTCAAATTTCTCTCATTTTGGAAATTATTTCCAAGTATATACCAAGTGTTCTCCCTAGGACCTTTTTAATAGATTTTACAGACCGCCTGTCTAACATAACCTAGATATGTGTTAGTTTCATAACTTTAATACATATTTGAATCAAATTAAAATGTAAATACTGCAAAACTGCTTATTTAAATGATAAATCATTACTGTTAGCACAACTGCATCAATTACGTCCGAGCTCAAATGTTCAGCTTGACTATCATGTATATCGTGCGCGTGCAGTGTCTGGATTAGCATGCAAGCACTAGATTCCGCATGGCACTCTACAGCAACCGAGAGGTAAGTTTCAGTGTTACATGATGATGAATGAGCAGTACAACATGAGACGTTCAAAATACCGTACTCATATGTCTTGTTCGTGATAACACGAAAATAGTTCAATTTTTCAGTTAATGTTTACCTGTCGAATATTACTGTTAATGCACTGAGGGGAAAAAACTGAAATTCATATTAATTTTTACGTAGTATTTCCTGCCTGACTGCTCATTCCTACCATCTGGCTGGCGAAAATTTCTGGGGAAAACTCTGAATTATCATGTTATAGAAAGTAAGCAAACTAATGGATCCGTGCTCAAAGCTAAAAGTGATGCTTGGAAGAAAATTTGTAGTGAATTCAATCTACATACTGATGTCAGTCAACGTACGATAAAGCAACTGAAGCAACTGTATGAAAATCATCTCTTTCATTTGTAACTCTTTCTGGAAAAGAGTATGATATTCCAGATATTCCGATATTCCAGATATTCAAGATATTCTGCACCTAATGCACCTGACATATTTTAGCTAATAGAGAATGTAACTGCTTGAACCTGGGCAGTTACTTTAACTGAGAGTTTAACAGATTGTTAGTGTTAACCAATATTGATTATGTGTTAATTTCGTTAAGTTCACTGTTAAATTATTTTAACAGGCAGTTAAATGTTAACTGAGGTTGAATAATCCAGGCCTAACAACAACAATTTTTAATCTGTACATCATATTTATTCATTTGTCATATATAATTAAATGAACATTTGCATAAGTGGATTTTCAATTGTGTAACTTGTGAGTATTTAACTTTTAGAACAAAGAAACTTTCATGAAAAATTAATGAATTGTATGTAGTCCTCACTTCCTTAAAATGTCAATGTGCATTTCCTGTCATTTCCACAACATTAGACAACACCAAAGAGAAAAGATGGCTTGTATCAGGCGGCAGCAGCTGGACTCCAGCTGTCAAGTAAGCAGTGGCTGTGTGACATCAAGGTAATGTGACTAAAAACACTTGAGAAGGGTTGCATGATATTAAAAAAAAAAAAAAAAAAAAAGCCCATCTTTATCCTGAACATGAGACACACACTGCCAGGATACTCAAAAAAGATAAACTTGAAAAGAAGATACTGATGTCATATATTTATCAGACAAATTTGACACAGTAGTATCAGCAGGCAAGGTGTATACAAACAGAAGCCCAGACACCAGTCTCTTAATTTGATCCTAGTTTCATTCCCAAAATTTTCCCAATCCTATTTCTCCACAGAAGGAGGCAAGAAATGCAATGTAATGCACAATGTCCTTAATAATAATAATAATAATAATAATAATAATAATAATAATAATAATAATAATAATAATACTTTATTAATGGTAATACCATTTTTCATAACAGTAGAGAAGAATAAACAAAACAAAACACACTAAAAAGAAAGTTCAATGGAGTATAAGTAGAAAAATATGTACAGATATACACACAGGTTATATTACAAGTAATCACAGGAAAGTAATAGTCAATTCTGTAGATTATGTAAGTGATTTCTAAATTTTGACAATGAGCAGTTAAATATATCAATATCCACTTTGTTTAGAGATCTTGACATTCGTTCAATTGGCCCACTGAATGCATAGTTAGTTCTACGCCAATTTGTTGACAATGTATTCTTGAACCTTGTGCGTCTGTCTGGTACATGTACGTTAATTTTTGCAAGGAGTTGTGGACAATTCACCAAGGAATGAAGCAGTTTTAAAATGAAGAGTGTATCCAATAATTCACGGTGCAGATTTAAGGACTGTTGTAGGGATGTATAATCAACATTATCATATGAGAATCCTGCTCGAAATGAATATAAACAAAGAAATCTATGTTGTACTGAATCTAATCTATGGATAGAGGTCTGATGAGAAGGGTTCCAAACGGGTGTACAGTATTCTAGTATAGGGCGCACCATAGACACATACAGCAATCAATAGGTAGAAAGTTTGAAAATTCTCTAGAATATGTAGTAATGCAACCCAATCTTTGATATGCTTACATACATACATACATTCATTATCATTATAGACTGTTATGACTTTCAGCGTTCAGTCTGCAAGCCTCTGAGAATTTACTAAACGTCGCCACAATCCTCGATTTGCAACTAGTGTTGTGGCCTCATTTAGTTCTATACCTCTTATCTTTAAATCGTTAGAAACCGAGTCTAACCATCGTCATCTTGGTCTCCCTCTACTTCTCTTACCCTCCATAACAGAGTCCATTATTCTCCTAGGTAACCTATCCTCCTCCATTCGCCTCACATGACCCCACCACCGAAGCCGGTTTATGCGTACAGCTTCATCCATCGAGTTCATTCCTAAATTAGCCTCTATCTCCTCATTCCGAGTACCCTCCTGCCATTGTTCCCACCTGTTTGTACCAGCAATCATTCTCGCTACTTTCATGTCTGTTACTTCTAACTTATGAATAAGATATCCTGAGTCCACCCAGCTTTCGCTCCCGTAAAGCAAAGTTGTCTGAAAACAGACCGATGTAAAGATAGTTTCGTCTGGGAGCTAACTTCCTTCTTAGAGAATACTGCTGATCGCAACTGCGAGCTCACTGCATTAGCTTTACTACACCTTGATTCAATCTCACTTACTATATTACCATCCTGGGAGAACACACAACCTAAATACTTGAAATTATCGACCTGTTCGAGCTTTGTATCACCAATCTGACATTCAATTCTGTTGAATTTCTTACCTACTGACATCAATTTAGTCTTCGAGAGGCTAATTTTCATACCATACACATTGCACCTATTTTTCAAGTTCCAAGATATTAGACTGTAGGCTTTCGGCACAGTCTGCCATTAAGACCAAGTCGTCAGCATAGGCCAAACTGCTTACTACCTTTCCACCTAACTGAATCCCTCCCTGCCATTTTATACCTTTCAGCAGATGATCCATGTAAACTACGAACAGCAAAGGTGAAAGATTACAGCCTTGTCTAACCCCTGTAAGTACCCTGAACCAAGAACTCATTCTACCATCGATTCTCACTGAAGCCCAATTGTCAACATAAATGCCTTTGATTGATTTTAATAATCTACCTTTAATTCCATAGTCCCCCAGTATGGCGAACATCTTTTCTCTCGGTACCCTGTCATATGCTTTCTCTAGATCTACGAAACATAAACACAACTGCCTATTCCTCTCGTAGCATTTTTCAATTACCTGGCGTATACTGAAAATCTGATCCTGACAGCCTCTCTGTGGTCTTAAACCACACTGGTTTTCATCCAACTTCCTCTCAACAACTGATCGCACCCTCCCTTCCAAAATGCCAGTGAATACTTTGCCTGGTATACTAATCAATGAGATACCTCAATAGTTGTTGCAATTCTTTCTGTTCCCTTGGTTGTAGATAGGTGCAATTACTGGTTTTGTCCAATCTGAAGGTACCTTACCAACACTCCACGCTAATTTTACTAGTCTATGAAGCCATTTCATCCCTGCCTTCCCACTGTACTTCACCATTTCAGGTCTAATTTCATCTATTCCTGCTGCCTTATGAAAATGGAGTTTATTTACTATCCTTTCCACTTCCTCAAGCATAATTTCACCAACATCATTTTCCTCCTCCCCATGAGCTTGGCTGTTTGCAACACCAACATGATGATTTCCTTTTACATTGAGAAAATGTTCAAAATATTCCCTCCACCTCTCCAGTGATTCCCTGGGATCTATTATGAGTTCACCTGAATTACTCAAAACACTGTTCATTTCCTTTTTCCCTCCCTTCCTAAGATTCTTTATTACTGTCCAGAAAGGTTTCCCTGCTGCTTGACCTAGCCTTTCCAGGTTATTACCAAAATCTTCCCACAACTTCTTTTTGGATTCAACAACTATTTGTTTCGCTCTGTTTCTTTCATCTACGTACCAATCCCTGTCTGCCTTGGCCATTGTTTGGAGCCATTTTTGATAAGCCTTCTTTTTTCGTTTGCAGGCTGCTCTCACTTCATCATTCCACCAAGATGTCCGCCTTTTCCCATCTTTACACACAGTTGTTCCTAGGCATTCCCTTGCTGTTTCTATTACAGCATCCCTGTATGCCACCCATTCACTTTCTATATCCTGAACCTGCTTCGAAACTTCTCACTAATCATATCCATGTACTTCTGTCTAATTTCCTCGTCCTGGAGACTTTCTACCCTTATTCGTTTGCAGACAGATTTCACTTTCTCTACCCTAGGCCTAGAGATACTTAGTTCACTACAGATCAGATAGTGGTCTGTATCATCGAAAAATTCGCGAAAAACTCGCACATTCCTAACAGATTTCTTGAATTCAAAGTCTGTTAAGATATAGTCTATTATGGATCTGGTACCCCTAGCCTCCCATGTGTAGCGGTGAATAGCCTTATGCTTGAAGAATGTATTCGTAACAGCTAAACCCATACTAGCACAGAAGTCCAGCAAACGTTTCCCATTCCCATTAGCTTCCATATCTTCCCCACATTTACCCATCACCCTTTCGTATCCTCCAGTTCTATTCCCAACTCTCGCATTGAAATCGCCCATTAGCACTATTCTATCCTTGCTGTTGACCCTGACCACGATGTCACTCAATGCTTCATAAAACTTGTCAACATCCTCATCTGCACCCTCACATGGTGAATACACGGACACAATTCTTGTCCTAATTCCTCCCACTGGCAAATCTACCCACATCATTTGCTCATTTACATGCCTAAAAGAAACTATATTGCGTGCAATGGTATTCCTGATAAAGAGCCCTACCCCAGACTCTGCCCTTCCCTTTCTAACACCCGTCACGTACACTTTATAATCTCCTATCTCTTCCTCATTATCTCCCCTTACCCGAATATCACTTACTCCTAGCACATCCAGATGCATCCTCTTTGCTGACTCGGCCAGTTCTACCTTCTTTCTTCCATAAGCCCCATTAATATTGATAGCTCCCCATCGAATTCCATTTCGTTCGGCAAGCTGTTTCCAAGGAGTCCCTCGCCTGTCAAATGGGAGTGGGACTCCATTACTCCCATAGGTCCGAGGCTTGCTTAAAGTGTTCTGAGCTCGGTAAATACATGAAGCAGGATGCTGCCCTACTTGCGCATAGTCCAAGTGAGGATCTCTCCTCTAACGGGTTATGGACCACCGGTGAATTGTATAGTCCTAGCCGCCTGAGGACAAGGAGGGCCACGACTCAGAATATGTCCGAGATGCCCACTCCCATTCCATAGCAACTGGTATCCCAACTCTCAGGACCACTTACTAGGCCACTCAGCCGTTGCCCATGGTTCACGAACTCGGACGTGACTACAGTAAACCACAAACATGCTTTCTTACAAATATTTTCAATATGTTCATTAAACGATAGGTTATAACTGAATAAAACACCAAGGTCATTAACTTGTGAAACAGGAGTCAGAATGATGTTATTACTAAATTTGTACCGGTACTGAAATGATATTTTCTTCTTGTTTTTAAAAAACGATATTATTTTACATTTCTCATGATTAAGTTTCAACCCGTTTTGAATACAGTACTTTTCCAGATGATGTAAATCTTCTTGAAGTTTTAAACACTCAAGTGGACAATTAATTTGCATAAAAAATTTGCATCATTGGCAAACAAAAGCAATTCAGAATTCTTAAGTATATTTTTAATGTCATTTATGTACAGAGTAAAAAGTAAGGGTGCAAGGTGAGACCCTTGAGGAACTCCACTGGTAACAATAATAGGCGCAGAAAAATGATTCCTTATTTTAACAATCTGCAGACGATTTTTAAGATACGATTCAAACCATGAGAGGAGAGGCCCATTAATTCCCGTAGCCTGTTAGTTTTCACAGCAAGATATCATGGTCGACAGTGTCAAAAGCTTTTGAGAAGTCTGTATAAATGCAGTCCACTTGCATCCAAGAGGAACTGATAGAATAAAAGAAGATTGCTACAGATTGACCGTCCTGAAAAGAATCCACGTTGCTCATCAATTATGAGTTTTCTAAAGAGAGGTGTGATTTTGTCAAGAATTATTGAGTGAAAAATTTTGGAAATATAAGAAGAAATTATAACTGGTCTATATTGTTTTACGTCAGTTTTATCACCATTTTTGAAAACTGGACTAACAAATTCTTCCTTCCATTCCACTGGAAAAACGCCTTGGTTTAATGATAAGTTGAACAGATAAACGAGTGCTTCACATAAAATAAATGAGCAGTACTTGAGCCGGTAAGTTGAAACACCATCAGGTCCTACAGTTTTCTTTAATTCCAGAGATAACAGTTTGTTGTAAATTTCTGCCTTACTAATGTTTATAACTGATAGATTGACAGAGAAAGGATAATCATATGACATACTACTACTATTCTGATAAGAAGAATAAACAGATGAAAAGTCGTTAGCAAAAAGATTGAGAATATTTTCTCCAGTATCTGCCGTAACTTCATTAAGATTCATTGCTGAAGGAATATTATGACATGACCTTTTAGAACTTAGATATTGCCAGAATTTCTGTGGATTGGAAGTAATACTTCCTTCACAGTTGGAGACATACATTGTATAGCAAGATTTAGATTCAGACTTGCATTCATTTCTTAATTTCGAGAAATGCTGATAATAACTATTGAGACCTGATATTTTGTATCGCTTGTGTGCTTTCTTCTTTTCAATAATCAGGGACTTCAATTTATGATTAAACCACTTTGGGAATTTGGGAGTCTTAAAATTCCGTATAGGGATGTAAAGTTCCATGCCATAATGTAGTACTGAATAGAAGGTTCCTACTGCTTTATCAGTTGATACATTTTGAAACATCACCTTCCAGATGAACTGTGACATAATAATTTAGTCCATTATCGTCACCATTTAAAAAGTCAAAATAAAAACTATCAGCAGGCAAGGAATTGTACAGCTCATTTATAGGTAAAGAAATCTCTAATGCTAGGTGGTGTCTATCGAGGGGGACAATGCTTTCATTACTAGATTTTACTTCAATGTAACTGGAGTTACTGAAATCCAAATCAAGAAAGTGATTCAGAAAATTTGGGATAGCATTAAACTTATTTAAAAAGAGATAAGAAAAAGTGTCTATAACTAAACTGGACTGCATAGTGTGGTTACCTACTGACATAAGGCCAGAAGATGTTTCTTCATTTACTATCCAATTAAGATGTGGTAGATTGTAGTCACCAACAATGAGCAATAAATGGCTGTCAAGATTTGACATAATTTTTTCAACAGCACTGCAATGTTCGAAATATTTTTGGACAGGAGACTTGGGTGGAATGTATACAGCACCAATGATTAATTTTGTGGTGTTAAAAGTCAGGGACACAAACAACTGTTCAACTGTGTTAATGCACGGTATCAGAGTAGGTTTAAACCTCTTGCTAATACAGATCATTACCCCCCCATGGGATGCCTTCATACTCGTTAAAAAAGACCTATCACATCTGAAAATTGAATACATTTTGAGGCCGAGTTCCATCACTAATTTCATCATTTAAGTTTGTTTCGGTTAATACCATGAAGTCATAGTCAGCTAAACATGAAGAAATTTTAAGTTCAGTTAGTTTACTTCGAAGTCCATTTACATTTTGATAGTATCCTCTAAAGTGTTCAACTAACCTTTGTATTGATGTCTTTGGTGCGTTCTTAGTATAGTGTATCTGATCTCTGTGAAATGATTCCCTATCTACATTGTGTATTGTATTCCTGATATAAGTTATACTTTCTAAATCATTTTCTGTATCACTTAAGTTTTTGCCATTAGGATTAGCATCCCCCCCTCATTTTCTTAATTAGTTTCCCGAGAGCATTCTACTAGATATTCTATTGAGAAGTTTACCAAACTTAGAGATTCCTTTTCTGTTAAGGTGTAGCCCATCTTTTCTAAAATCACTACCTCTAAGCCAACTATTACCATGGACAAAAAGGACATCTCCATTACGGCATAACCAGTCAAGAGTGGAGTTTACAGCCTCTATATAGTGATAATCAACATCATGCCGATATAAAACACCAATGAGGCAAAGCTTTGCCACTGGAAACCTCCTTTTTATCGCAGTAATAAGCCTATCAGTTTCGGCCATTATGTCACTAGGTGTTGAGAAATTATTAAGATCATTTGTGCCAATATGAACTATCAGGGCTTCAGGATTTTCTTGAATACTGTCACTGTTTACATGTTCAGCAAGTTGGAAATATTAATGTAAGAAGAAAGAGAGGATGAGAGGATGTGTTATATTTGATTTCTGAAACTGTCACAATACATTTATGAATTCTTGTAAGTTATGTTTTATTCTAAAATGTGATTCTGAACAAGTTCAAACTGTTACAAAAAAGAAATGATTTTAAAAATATGACCTATTTCAGAGAATTATCTTCCAAGATGTTTTAAAGCTAGCAATCAAATACTGTAACTGCACATATTCCTTTACCTTCTGAGGTTGGCCTGGTTTCAAGAAACCATTCTTGCAACCATTAGCGAGTGCTCCCTTCCTAGCCTCTGGAATTCCATTGTGGGTTGGCGGGAACTGGTAGTGAGGTGCTGCCGGAGGTCCCATCTGACCTGAGGTTTGTATGGGAAGAATGTTGCCAGGAGGTGGTATGGGAGCAGGTGGTGGTGGTCCTTGCTTTATCAAATTTTGTAGTGTTGCCAACATCTGAGGATTTCCCAGCAATGATGGATGAGTATTTCCCATCTGAGCTTGCATCTGAGCTGCAAGAAGGATAACCAAAGCTGCCTGTGCATTATCTCCAGGAGGTGGTGTACTATTTGGAGGAGTAGTACTTGCACTTCCACTACTGTTAGATCCAGGTACAGAACCAGTTGTACCAGGTTTTCCTTTACCAGAAGCAGAACTAGTTCCACCACTCTTCTTACCATTTTCTCCTCCATTCTGCAAATTCTGAATTTGTGTCCAGATAATGTTCTGGAGACTTTGTGCAACTGAAAATATAAAACATGATGATGTTATTCTTTTATAATCTTACATAGGAACAGTGATTGTGATGATCCTTGTTCTAACGGAAATTGCACCACTTGACAAGTAAATAACAATAAAGACAAATGTGTACAGTAAAGAAACTGACATATGCAAAGAGAAACCCCCTGGATAAATAAATATTTAGTAACACACAGAAGATCTAGCTCCGCAAAATTGGGGAAGGGTTGAAGAAAAGAAAAAAAGCAAACAACCAAGCAAGCAAGCAAACATAGGTTACCAAGTCTAGAAAATCAGGAAGACGAAGGTTTTATTTTGAAACAGAAACAACATTAGAGTGACTGTATTCTCCCCAAGCCATTTCTGACCATTCACATTGTTTCTTCTACCATTTTCTGATTTAAGTTCTATGCTGTTTATCTAAGGAAGGTGATGAAATAGCATATGGCTTTCATTGCCGGGAGTGTCCGAGGACAAGTTCAGCTCGCCAGATGCAGGTCTTTTGATTCAACGCCCGTAGGCTACCTGCGAGTCATGATGAGGATGAAATTATGATGAAGAGAACACGTACACCCAGCCTCCATGCCAGCGGAATTAACCAATTATGGTTAAAATTCCCGACCCTGCTGGGAATCGAACGCAGGACCCCTGTGAACAAAGGCCAGCACACTAACCATTTAGCCATGGAGCCGGACTCTGAGGGAGATAAGAACACACAAGATATATTTAACATATAATCGAACTAGAAACAAATTATATGCCTCTCATTTCACTCCTTCACTGAATTAAAGAAACTGAACAGGAAGAGTTTGGAGTCTGTATTCTATACTAGCTGTTACTCGCAGCTTCGCTCGTGTGGATTTTTAAATTTAATCATTGTAATCGTACCTCGTTACTGCACTGAGACATTATTTGAAAATCCGTAAAGTATAAAAACTCACTGAAAAATCGAGTTTCATTTACCCCAAAACCTCTTTATAAACCACATTTTGGTATTGCATTTTGGGGCTAAGATGACCCCAGGCTACTGACAGAGCTAGCATCTGTAACATGTTAGGTTCTTGAGATATAGTGTAGATATACTCATTTTAAAAATTTACCCACTTTTTCAATTCTTTTCACCCCCGTAAGTGGATTTTCCAAAGAAGGAGATTCTAAATACCAACTGTTAAGTTTGTGAGATACAGATATACTCATTTTAAAAATTCACCCCCTTTTCACTCCCCTTATTGATGGTTTATCCGAAAATCCTTCCTTAGTGAGCACCTACACTGTAATATAAATGCATACCTAAAATTTCATTTCTTTATGTCCAGTAGTCTTGGCTCAGCAATGTCAGTCAGTCAGTCAGTCAGTCAGTCAGGACATGTTATATTCTCTATATCAATAGCACTCACTTCATACCACAAGGAAATGATTTCCTAGTATATAAACACTAGAAGAGCAACCTCAGAGAGTATAACAGCAGCACTGTATTGAGTTTGTTAATAACGTCTCCAGTAAGAAAACTCTTGTTCACTTAAATCAATAAATACTTTCTCTGTTAATCAACTACATGCATAGTTTACTTATTCCAAGATGCTGGAATCGAGAATGTTTGACTTCTAAGAATTAGGAAAAAAAAATTAAATTTAGTTTGTTTCAATACATCATTTAAATTTACAGAAATTATAACCATGACATCTCGAAAAGGCTCACAATTGCGTCTTTAGGACAAGTATGGAAGATATACCATGGTCCAGTATGCCATGAGTAAAATGTACAGGGTTATTACAAATGATAGAAGCGATTTCATAAATTCACTGTAGCTCCATGAATTGACATATGGTGACGAAACTCAACAGTCGTGCAGAAAAACTGAAAAGGTTTTGGTCTGCTGAATTCGCACTTCAGATTTCTGCCACGAAAGTGCAGCAGCAGTGAGCAGTGAGAAAAGATGGCGACAGGAGCTGAGAAAGCGTTTGTTGTGCTTGAAATGCACTCACATTAGTCTGTCATAACAGTGCAGACGACACTTCAGGACGAAGTACCACAAAGATCCACCAACTGCTAACTCCATTCGGCGATGGTATGTGCAGGCTTCAGGATGCCTCTGTAAGGGGAAATCAATGGGTCAGCCTGCAGTGACTGAAGAAACAGCTGATCATGTGCGGACAAGTTTCACGCGTAGCCTACAGAAGTCGATGGAGAGAGCAAGCAGAGAGCTGAACATACCACAGCTGACCGTTTGGAAAATCTTATGGAAAGAACTAAAGCAGAAGCCTTACCGCTTACAATTGCTACAAGCCCTGACTCCCAATGACAAACGCCTTGAATTTTCAGCATGGTTGCAACAATGTATGGAAGAGGATGAGTTGAGATATAAGTTTCTCCAGAAAAAAAAATATATATATTTTTTTTACTTCCTTTCACACTCCCCACTCAAGTGAATTTTCCAAAAACAAACAGTACCCATTTCTTTAAAAATAGCTTCCAAATACCAATTATCACGACTGTAAAATCTTCAGTTCCTGAGATATATGTATCCTCGTAAAAGGAATTTCATCTCCGTTTTCATCCCCCTTACGAAGTTGATTCTCCCTCAAAATGCATGTTTCTTTATTTTTAAAGGAGATTCCAAATACCAGTTTTCAAATCTGTAATATGTTACGTGTCTGAGATAATTTGCAGATATAGTCTTTTTTAAAATTCACCCCGTTTGTCACTCCTGTTCACCCCCTATTCATCCAATTATCCAAAAATACATGTTCCTTTTTTTTTCAAAGGATATTCCAAATTTCAATTTTCATGTCTGTAACATCTTCAGTTTTGGAGATATAAGACTCCTCACAAAAAGTGTTCAACCCATTTCCCCCCACTTTTCATCTCCCTTCATGGGAATTTCAAAAAACAAAAAAAATACGCGTTTCTTTATTTTTAAAGGAGATTTGAAATACCAATTATTATGACTCTAAACCTTTAAGTTTTTGAGATATAGATATCCTCATTTTAAAAATTCACCCCCCTTTTCACCGCCTTAGCGATGGAATATCAAAAATCCTCCCTTAGCGAGCACCTACATGCTAATATGAATGTATCCCCAAAATTTCATTTCTCTATGTCTAGTAGTTTTGGTACGGGGATAATGTATCAATACCAATATAATGGTCCGTTATTGGACATTACAAATTTTCCAGCTAACTCACTCTTGGCTGCCCGCGTTTTGCCCTCGTGTGCTAAGTTAGGCTCATCAGTTGGGACTTAGCACACCTACCAAGACGCAAGGCTAGTGCACACCGTGGAGGCCACCGCACAGGCTACTTGAAGCCACCAGCAGTGCCAATGCACTATGAGAGCTATGTCTCATTTCCAAAATTTGATGCCTGCCTGGCCATCAGATAATACAGATGTTGATTCCCAAAGGGAATTTAAAATATTTGTCCCGAATGAGCATATTTACAATAGCTAACTCATTCTTGGCTGTAAATTTGCTCATTCGGGACAAATATTTTAAATTCCCTTTGGGAATCAACATCTGTATTAGATGATATATCAATCGGTCGGTCCGTCAGTCAGTCAGTCAGTCAGTCAGTCAGTCAGTCAGTCAGTCAGTCAGTCAGTCAGTCAGTCAGTCAGTCAGGACATGTCCTTTTATATAGACTTCCTCGCGTGGATTTTGTAATTTGATCAAAGTAATCATTCCTCAGCATTGTACTAAGGCATTATCTGAAAATTTCTAAAGTATAAAAACATGCCCAAAAACTGAGTTTCATTTACCCCAGAAATTCTTTGCAAACCATGTTTGTGTTATTACCTGTTAGGGCTAAGACGACCATGCAACATAGAACTGTACATGTGAGAAACAGTCTTCTCTCAAGTTGAAAAAATAAATACATGTAATACCTTCAGTTTTTGAGATAAACATAAGTATACCCATAAAAGAAATTCAACCCCTTGATCAGTATTTCCCCAACCCCTACCCCCATTTAAGTGTATTTTCTGAAAACAAAATTACATGTTCCTTTATTTTTAAAGGAGATTCCAAACACCAATTTTCACGCCCTTAACATCTTCAGTTTTTAAGATATAAGTATCCTCATAAAAAATAATTAAACTACTTTTCACTTCTTTTCACACCCCTTTAAGTGCCTCCTCCGAAAACAAAAAGGTACATGTTCCTGTATTTTTAAAGGACATTCCAAATACCAAGTTTCTTGTCTCCAACATGTTAAGTTTTTGACATATAATGTAGATATACTGGTACTCATTTTAAAAATTCACCCACTTTTCCAATTCCTTTTAGCACCTTAACTGGATTTTCCGAAAACAAAAAAAAATACGTGGTTAATTATTTTTGAAGGAGATTCCATATACCAGTTTTCATGTCTGTACGTCTGTAACACCTTCAGTTTTTGAGATAAATATATACTTATAAAAATAATTAAACTTCTTCTTCTTCTTCTTCACTTATTTCCACCCCTCTGCTGCCTTAAGTGGACTTTCCAAAAACAAAAAAATACGCGTTCATTTATTTTGAAAGGAAATTCCAAATACCAATGTTCATGTCTTTAACATCTTTAGTTTTTGAGATATAAATATCCCCATTCAAAGAATTAAACTTATTTTTCAATTCATTCACGCTCCTTAAGTGGATTTTCCGAAGACAAAAGAACAAGTTTTTTATTTTACTTTGAAAGAAGATTCCAAATACAAATGTTCATGCCTCTAACATCTTCAGTTTTTGAGATATAAGTATCCTCCAAAAACAGAATTCAATTCCTTTTTCACCCCAGGCCGTTAAGTTGATTCCCCCCCCCCCCCCAACTCCATTCCTCCAAAAATGTGTCTTTCTATATTTTTAAAGGAGATTTCAAATACAAATTTTCGCGTCTGCAATATGTTAAGTTTTTTAGATATACTGTAGATATGATAATTTTAAAAATTCACCCCTCTTTCAGTTCCCCATAAGTGGATTTTCAAAAAAAAACATTTGTGTTTCTTTACTTTTACAGGAAATTCCAAATACCAGTTTTGAAATCTGTAATATGTTACATGTCTGAAATAATTTGCAGATATAGTCTTTTTTTAAATTCACCCCGTTTGTCACTCCTGTTCACTCTTATTCATTGGATTATCCAAAAGCACAAAAATACGTATTTCTTTATTTTCAAAGCTGATGCCAAATACCAATTTTCATGTGTGTAATATCTTTAGTTTACGAGATGTACGTCTCCTCATAAAAGGTGTTCAACCGCTTTTCTTCCATTTCACCCCCCTTAATGGGATTTTCCAAAAACAAAAAAGTACATGTTTCTGTATTTTTAAAGGAGATTCCAACTACCAATTATTACAACTCTAAACCTTGAAGTTTTTGAGATATAGATATCCTCATTTTAAAAATTCACCCCCCTTTTCACCCCCTTAGTGCCGGAATATACAAAAATCCTCCCTTAGCGCACCTACATGCTAATATAAATGCATCCCCAAAATTTCATTTCTTTATGTCCAGTAGTTTTGGCTCGGCGATGATGAATCAGTCAAACAGGACAAGTTATTTTATATATAGATTATTATTATTATTATTATTATTATTATTATTATTATTATTATTATTATTATTATTATTAAAGTGACTTTATTGTGGTGATGTTAGGGCTCCTGGCCCTTTCTTAAACTTAACCGCTTCATGTATATAAATGAGTACTAATTTACAATTAATTTTTACAGTTTTTCAATGTAAGAATTTCAACAATTTTCATTATAATACAAGGTAACAGTATAAAAACTGAAATGACCTAATTTAAACATATTATATCTTTACAATCTAAAGTATAAACTAAACTAACTAATGTATCATTAACTAAAATGGAACACATTACAATGAACAACCATATTCACTCATTCATGCATCTCATTCACACTCAAGACTGGAAATTCTTGTAAGATGACGCTGGCAAAGGATTTTAAACTTTGTCTTAGATTTAGCTTCCCTGATGTCATTGGGGAGTTCATTCCATCAGCTTGTGGCAGCGATCGTGAATGATCTGTTGTAGGTTGTGGTTCAATGTACAGGAATTTCTAGCATACAGCCTGACCGGGTATTGAACAGGTGTAGTAAGACGCATGCATTTTGGGCACATTGCAGTCTCATGCCTTGCTCATTAGTGATATCAATAAAAACTTTATCACAGTATTCAAGAATTGGAAACAAAAGTGACTGACTGAGCTTTATTTTCAAGGACCAAGGAAATATATTTTTAAACCGCTTCAGGGGTTGGAGGCTTTGATATATCTTTTGGTACACTTTCGTCACATGTTGCGACCAGTTCAATGTTTTAATAGCCACACCGAAATTCATAACTGTTTCACAATATGGAATAATGGTACTGTTTAGTGCTACAGGAGGAATTTCGTATTGTTTTAAGATGTGTAAGTTTTTCGAAGTGCCATTGATACTTGTAACATCTTTTTTGCATCCAAACCAGTGTCTTCCAAGTTTTGCAAAAATGTCATCAGAAGGTCCTCAGCAGTAGCATGTCCTAAAAATGTGGATGTAAGATACCTTGTTTGAACTAAATTTCTATCCCAAAATCTAACAGCCATATCCATTTGAACCTTCTGAGCAACAAAATTGAAACTTTCATCAAAAGAAATGCAAAAGCAAGGACACTCTTTAACCAAGTTTGTCAATTCTTTTTGAAAGTATGGACCCAATCCATATGTAACTAAGTATCCAAGTTTATCCTTGTGCAACATGAACTTCTTCACAGTTTTGCTGTCAGGAAACATGATTTTTAAAATGCCAAAACTTCTAGCAGAAGAATGGATCACAATTGGAGTAGTAGCCCAGAACATTTCTGAAATAATAACTTCATCCTTGATGATAAAATTGTTAAGAGTGCTTCTATGCAACCACAAGTATGCTTATCATTAATAACTGACGTTAGCACTCCACAAAGTTCAGCTTTCACTGGAACAGAGTTTGTAGTTGATGGAGCAGCATTCACAGGAACAAAGTCTGTAGTTGCTTCTTGGCAGGTATCATGTGAAACAGTTTTTTGCTGGAACTCAATGTGCTTATTTGCCTTTGGCATAAGATCGAAATGAAAACACCCCAATGTTGCTAATATCAAAACTAGTCCTACACTAAGCTCTCCACTATCTGAAGCCCATTCCAATCTGAATTTATTGTTCTGTCCAACCAGTCATCTTTGAAAGAAGTATTTCCTCTTATTTTACTCATTGTCTCTGAAAATAAGTGCAACACTATTGTAAATAAATAAATAAATAAATACAGTAACAATGGATGAATTTATTATATGCATAATATAGGCTACTTGAAGTACCGTAAAATGGGGTGAATAGGATCATAAATTATTTTATTATTGAAAACGTGCACATGCTGTGCAGAATACCATTACATTACTTTTACATTACATTTACATTACATACACATTACTTTTCTTTGCTATAAGCTACGATGGATTTCTGTCTATTCCTGCATTTTACAATATGGTATCTATCACAGAATTCCAAGCACAACTCACACACACATTCGTTATTTGGTTCGTGAAATAATTTGTTACAGCACATCTTGTGGTGGAAACCATGGATCGCCAACCTCGTCGTCACGTGTCGCATATCATGATTAGCTTCCATCCAGGTCCTGTCTTGCATAGCAGATGTTGCACAGAAGTCCTCCGGTATATTGTTTTTCTTCTCATGAAGATCATGTATAAGCTGTTTGAAGCTGGTACTAGCTGGAAGTATGAGCTCGCATCTCAGATCCTCTATTAGGAAGGTCTCCCTGGTAAGCTCATACACTAGCCTCGATCTTGCATTCTGCGGGACTCCTAAAATTCTCTTCAGGTATCTAGCCTTTACTCGCTCCAATTCTTCCAGCTGTTTGTAGGTGAGGTATTCTCCCACTATTCTAGGCCATACGTCAGAACAGGTAGTATCTTTAACCTAAACAGGTCCATAGCTGTGCTAATCGATAGTTGTGTGATGTTTCTGATTTCATTCATAGCTCTAGTGGCCGCTACTGCTCTAGATCTTACATGTAAACTGAAACTCTTTCCCGTTGTTTGAATTGTGATACCTAGATATTTAAATTTGTTAGCCCTCTTGAGTAGTTTGCCATTGCATTTGATGTTCTCTGCTTCAGTGAGTCTTCCTCCTTTCCTAAATACTACCAATTCCGTCTTCTCTTCGTTTCTCTCCGCCCATTCACATAGTGTGTTTAGCGATACTTGCAGTTTATCTATATCTGTCGCTGCGATGGCCATGTCATCAGCGTACACGTATGTGCTTGTTCCTGCCATTCCTTTGGTAACATCGTTCGTGAGAACATTAAACAGGATAGGGCTGAGTGGATCCCCTTGGAGGACGCCGTTCGTCTGTGACAGCCAGTCAGATATGCTTATTCCATCATCTATCCGTATGTAGTTTTCTGCCAGTATGTTCGATATCAGGGTCATCGTGCTCGTTCTCCCAATTAGTTCCTCCAGTTTATCTATTAATACCTTTCTGTTGACCATATCGAAGGCTTTTGAGTACATATAGTTTTCCTTTTGGTCTTTCTATCGTCTGTTTTATTCGTTCCAACAGGTTTTCTACTGCCAGAGTCGTGGACCTTCCCTTTCTAAAACCAAACTGTTCCTCTGGTAGAAGGGGTTCTAGCTTCTCTTCCAGCCTTTTGGCGAGGATTCCTGTTAGGAGTTTCAGTAATGTAGATTCCAACGCTATTCCTCTATATGCATTTGGGTTCTCTGTGTCTCCTTTTCCCTTGTATAATAGCTTGATTGTTGACTTTCTCCATTCGTCTGGTATACTTCCTAATTCTAAACATTTATTTAGAAGGGAGGTACATATCAGCAGGTATTCTTGTGCTGTCTTCTTTAAGTGTTCACTTCTTATTCCATCTACTCCTGGTACTCTGTTTTTCCTCATTTTCTGTATCGCTTTTGCAATTTCATCCGTGGTGAAGATCTCGTCAGCTTGTGGAGTAATAGGTGTCTTAATCATGGGTCTTGTTTCTTTTGAGCATATTACTATTCTTATATGATCTATCCATGTTTCCATAGGTATGTTGGGCTGTATTTTCTGCCCTTTTGGCCTCAGAGCTCGATAGGGGTCTTCTTCTGCCTCCTCTACCATTTTCTTATGTTCTTCTTCCAGGTGTTGCTTTTTCTTCTTTTTTTATTAGGTCCTTGTATTTCTTTCGCTCTCGCTGGTATTCTTTGGTGGTTGCGCTTGCCATTTGTCCTCTAGTTTTATGTAGTGTTTTCAGTGTCAATTTTCTTTGTTCATAACATTCTCTGTCAAACCATGGCCTCGCCTTCCTATTTGAATCTTGTGTGGTGGCCCCACTTATTATAGTTGATTTCAGCCATGTAGCAGCCTTATCAATACTTCCTGCTCTTATTGCTCTTTCAACCTTATCTTTTTCTTTCATTTTCCCTTTAATTTTTTCCATGTCCAGGATCTTGCCAAATGTTATATTTCGTCTTTCATCTAATTTGCTACTTCTACCGTTTTCTATATTTAATTGTACTGGAATGTGTTTACGGATGACTGCTGCTTCTTTTTTCACTGTGGTGGCAAGGTGTTTTGATCTAAAGTCCTTTGTGATTATTAGGTCTATTGTGCTAGCTCCGTTATGCCCTATGTATGTCCAGTCCTCCTGTCTGTTGTGTATTGTAAAGCCTTCGTTTGTTAGATATTCCATTACTTCTTTGCATTTTCTATCGTGCCTATTTATTGCGCAATTCAGATCTCCCGCAATGATTACCTTATCCATACTTCTACTGTGATCCAAGGCCATCCCTAGTTTATCTATTATGTCTGTCGCGGTATGATCTGGATTAAAGTAAGACTGCTACTGTAACTCCAATTCTTGTCCTGACAACCAGCATGTTTTCTTCTCTTAATAGTAGTTTGAAGGGGGCCCAGTTGTGGTTTGATGATGCATAGCACACCGCCCGCTGGTCTTCCTCTTCTCATACACTGTATCGTGTAGAATTCTGGGATGTTCAGTTCTGTGTCCTCTTTTACCATTGCCTCTGTGAGTACTCCAATGTCATAATCAGCCATAATATTTCTCGGGAGCAGGCTCAAGACTCCCCTCAGGCCTTCTACATTCCATGTTATTATATTAGTCCCTGGTTGCTGGCCCCTGAACTTCCAGGGTTGCCGAAAGGGCCGACATATTACATCTTCTGGCCAGAAGTTTCCATCGTAGACTGTTTCTAGGTCTTGCATTGGAATGCCTATTTTGAAGGCTCTGCTTCCTATTTTGTCATTCACCAGGTTGCAGTATATTTTCCCTTTTACTCCGTTTTCCTTCAAATATTCTATGATAGCTTCCTCCGTCGTATCTTTGTCCAATTTTCCCACGCATAACCAGGCGTATCGTTCTGCTGCCTTGATTTTACTTTCCCCTTGTCTCATTCCCATTTTTCTTCCATTCACTTCTTTTCCTGTCTTGTTTCCCCGTTGTCTGTTCCTGCCTCTCACCGCTGTTGACCACTCCCTATCCTGGTTCTCTAGTTTAGTTTTATCATTTACTGGTGTTCTAGGTTGCCATGTTGCTCGCTTCCACTCGTCCTCTTCTATTATATTTATTTCGGCGTCGTTGGGTCGTTCTTGCTGGCCCCTGCGCTCTTGTCTTGTTACCTTTGTCTCTGTTACGCCATGTGTTTAAGCTGGTTCCTGTCTTTGTGTCACCATTATTTTCATTTCTTCTTTTATCATCATCTTTATATTATATGTTAGATTTTCAACCATGTATTTTATCTGTTGGTTCACCTTTTCTATTATTATTCCTTCTATATCTTCTTCCATTCGTGTTTGGTGTTGTGTATTTCTAGCCAGGTCAGGTGACTGACCATTACGTGTCACCACTTTGTCATCATTTCCCTTAGTCGGTCTTTGTTCATCACTACTAGTAACCTGCTGATCTCTTTGTATCTTGGAGATGTCGTCGTTGCTGTAACCGAGAGATGTCACTAGTTGTTTTGCTGTGAAACTATTGCTGCCAGTTGGTGGAGACCGTTCCATTGCCAGCTTACTACTTGGAGGTTCATAGGTGAGGCCGGGAGATGTCGCTAGTTGTCGCGCTACGAAACTAGCATTTGTCTCCTGACCTGCGTTTGTTACATTCATAACCTCTTCGACATTTATTTCTTGAACATTATTCTTATCTTCAAAGGCATGTTTAGTTGTTTGAAAGTACTCACGAATGATCCTCACGACTTCCTGCAGCTGTTGCTTCGTTTCCTTTTTCATGTATCCTCCTGCGTCCACTAAGTCTTCAACGCTTTTCAGAGCACTTTTAAACCGTCGTTCAGCTTTGTCCGCCATCTTGTGAGAAACAAAACCTCTGTTCATTAGGGCTCCCTCCCACATAATCAGCTGAAACATCATCTTCCGAATTCCCAAAGATTTCAAAACAAGTTGCTGTATGGTTATAGCAGTTGGCTGCTAAGAATTTCGGTACTTGCCGAACTGTCTCGTATTATTCTTTCTTCTATGATGTTCTCACGACCCTGAAGGCAACAGATTTCTTTCTGTGCATTTCCCATGTCTCTGCTTAATAGAATGTCTTGTCGCATTTGTAGCATGAGATGGGAGTTTCTCTTCTGTGTGGTGTTAAATGTCTTGTCGCATTTGACGCATAAAGTGAATGCTTCACCTCTGTGCGGTGATAGAATGTCTTGTTGCACTCTTGGCATGAGATTGGAGTTCCTCCTCTGTGTGTTCTGGAATGTCTAACCGCATCTGTTACAGGAGGTGGGAGATTTCCTAGTATGTTGTGCTAGAAAGTCTTGTCGCACTTGTAACAAGAGGTGGATATTTGCCTTCTCTGCAGCCTGCGTTGGCAGCGTTACGATCTAGCGGTTTCGCTGTTCAACACACCGGCATGTAGTTCCAGCGTCCAACTAACCTTTTTGAGGTTAGAAATCCGCCAGTCTTTCGGGTATTGATCTTCGCAATTTTCCCACACTTTCGGGATTATCGGTTTTTTTTTTTTTTTTTTTTTTTTTTTTTTTTTTTTTTTTTTTCCCCCGTCACTTTTCTTCTCTGTTGTTAACAGGCACTTCCTAAGTATGTAGGCTAGTCTTTTATCACTTTTAACACATACTTTTTTTACCGCATTTTCGGGACCGTCCGACGCACGAGTGTTCCTGAAGGAATTTTCACTGACTTCACTTTTCAAGAAGTAAATGACTTTCTTTTTAACAATTTCCAGGTATATACAATTATATGCTATGTTCTCCTTGGAATTCAGTAAATTTCATGTATGGGGGTTGCCTGCCATGACACCAGTACATTTTCCTGCCATTTGTGTCACTGTGACAATATCTGCGTGTGAAATAACTTTGTCTGAATCTCAGTAACTCTTAGATTCCCAGAAATCACATTGAGTATTTTGTATTCAAAATATATTTCAGAATAATGCGTGAAATAGGCAATATTGTGCATCTATTAGTTTTCTGGAATTCATGTTAACCTCCCTTTGTAATTTTTGAAGGGGTGTTGGGTTGAATAGGATCATCATGCCAAGAACTTACAAATGAGATCCACATGCAAGGGCTTACAAGAACTATGTTCCTGAGACCATAAAATTGGCTAAGGATGCAATTAATGTGTTAGCATAAGAGCTGGAAGTAAGCAGTTTGGGATACCGTATACTGTGCTGCAGAGACATTTGAAAACTAATGTGAAAAAACAAGGGGGTCAAACGGCACTAACAGCATCAGAAGTGGAAATGCTAGTTGAAAGACTAGTGCTGTGTGGTGAATGGGGTTATCCGTTAGATAATTATGGCCTGTGTTTGATTGTGAAAAGCTACTTGGACTCTTGTGGCAGAAGGGTTAAAAAATTTAAAGACAACATGCTCGGAGAGGATTTTGCTCTTAGCTTTTTGAAATGCCATCGAGATTCACTTTTGTTCAGACTGTGCCAGAATATAAAACGTTCACGGGCAGCAGTATCACCACAGATTCTGAATGAGTATTTTGACAACTTAGAAGAAACTTGAGGGAATTCCAGCCAGTCACATCCTGAATTATGATTAAACCTGCATCTGTAACGAACCAGGCAGAAAGAAAGTTGTTTTCAAAAGCAGAACAAAGTACCCTAAACGAATTATGAACAGCTCAAAATCTTCCACCTCAGTTATGTTTTCAGCGACTGGAAATGGTATTCTTTTGCCTTGTAATGTTGTTTACAAAGCCACGAATTTGTACACGACATGGACTGAAGGCGGCCCTAAGGGCACACGGTACAATCGAAGCAAGAGTGGCTGGTTTGACAGCTTCTCATTTGATGACTGCATTGCTTCGGTAATGATCCCTGTCTTCAAATACGTTGAAGGAAGAAAAGTTCTAATAGGGGACAGACAACCTCTCTTCGCACTTATCAGTGGACTCCACAAAAGCATGCTGGGATCATAACATATCATTTGCCTTCCTTCCCAGCGATTCCACACACTTGACACAACCTTTAGACGTAGCATTCTTTGGGCCCTTGAAAAGGATGTGGAGAAAGATTCTAACTTCTTGGAAACTAGGGCTCAGAAGATAGGAAACATCTGTCCCAAAGACTGTTTTCCCATGCCTCTTGAATAAATTAATTACAGTCATGCAAGAGAAGGCGGAAGTTAACATCAGGGCAGGCCTTTCTAAATCTGGAATAATTCCACTTGACAGGGAAAGAGTTTTAAAGATGTTGCCACTCGATGAGAGGGTAAATGATCCTGATCACGTCGGAGAAGCGTTGGACTATTCTTTCAAGGCTTTCCTAAGGAGCATGTGATATGAAGAGAACTCAGTGCGGAAGCAAAAGAAGAAGCTAGATGTTGCTCCAGGCAAAAGTGTGGGACATATGTGAATTACTCAGGTAATAGGAAAACTGGATAATTCACATATAATGAGAAGGGGCCAATTTAAATTCCATGTGCACTCTCACACTCTGTCATCATAGAATGACATTCCTTGATTTAAAAAAAAAAGTTTCTCCTTCATATACGTTGTTGTCCGACTCGTTGGCTGAATTACAAGTAATAACTCTCATTATTTTTCCATATTGAAGATGACTTTAGGCATAGATATCAAGGATAATTTAATAAAAAACCACCTATTCAATACTTTCCACATTTAATGCGGTTATTATCTACATGATTTTATGTAGACTTATTTAGGTCAGGTACATGTTTCACCCATTATTTTGGGCATCTTCAGCCTGTATACAACCTTTAGGTCAAGGTTTGGGACCTTTTTAACCAATATAAACATACCAATATATACACTATATACAATATATACATTATATACAATATATACAAACATTAATGAACCAATAAGATGGGTAACACCGAGCTCGATAGCTGCAGTCGCTTAAGTGCGGCCAGTATCCAGTATTCGGGAGATAGTAGGTTTGAACCCCACTGTCGGCAGCCCTGAAAATGGTTTTCCGTGGTTTCCCATTTTCACACCAGGCAAATGCTGGGGCTGTACCTTAATTAAGGCCACGGCCGCTTCCTTCCCACTCCTAGGCTTTTCCTGTCCCATCGTCGCCATAAGACCTATCTGTGTCGGTGCGACGTAAAACAACTAGCAAAAAAGATGGGTAACATAAGTTAATACAGTTAAGTTTTTTGGTCCTAATCTATCTAATATGAAAAATGTCCAAAACTAAAATGGATCTTCTTTTTGGCAAAGAGGATTACATATCGGGGTTTATGTGACCCCTATATCATATCATGTTCTTGACGTACCGTGTCTGTTGACAGGATGTGTCGTCAACAATAAGTGGAGATTTGAAATGATTGATTGTAGGTTGGTCAAGATTGAAAATATAAATTTAAATTAAGTGTGTTTTAACTTGGCAGTTCTATTCTGGTTAACCCATTAGTGCATGAAGTTTCCTGGTTGCATTTTAGTTAATTTTCTTGTTTCTTCCTAACCATATGTAAGTACATTAAATATATATTATGCATAGAACACGGGATATTGCGTACTTTGGTAGGGAGGTGCGATCCGAAAAATCGGATCACATGCAAGGATAAAATACACTGAGGAAGAGGGAGAGGAAGAGAAGACTCAATAATAGAAGATCAGTACAACACAACGATAGTTTCTTTATTGTTGATTTTGTCAGAATATCAGTTACATATACACTCACATACAAAAAACATGCTCAAATGTTGATACAAACAATATTTTTTGCTCAAAATTCTGTACTTCTATCACACTTCTGTAGAGTTCTTCAAAGAAACTGCCTAAGTCATAATACCACCACTGTTTTCCTAGTATGAATGGTAGGCCTTGAAACATTTCGGGTGCAGGCCTACATCACATTTGTCGCACATGAATTTTGCTTTACCTGAACACTGGCGACATTTCTTTTACGTGCTCACGGAAATAATCCATTGGTTCCTTCCGTCGAAGCGACTATCTATGTTGGGATCACACGGTTGTTTTCGCCTTCTAGAAACAGTTCCATGCGTCTTCAGCAAACTAACGCATACATCCCTTCGATACTTCAGGAGACTTTGCGATTTATCATAATCCGGCAAGACTTTACGCATTATCAGCCATGCATTGACAATACAAACGTCCAGTAAGTAAACAAAGATTGGCCAGTACCACTTTTTTGAACGTATTCTGGTTCTGTATGTCGCCACTAACTGATCCATTACATCTACACCTCCCATTCCTTTATTATAGGAGCCAAAAAGTGTAGGCTGCTTGATTGTCACCTTTCCTTTCTTTTCCTTGGACCATCTAGAGCAGGTTCCTTCTCTGTTTTCACCGTGGTTTGTTGCTATGGTAACAACATTGTTATCCTTCCACCTGACGGCAAGTATTTCACCCGCAGAGCGGAAATCGCTGGATCCACGCGGCAGTTTCTTCATTTCTGCTGTGCTGATGAGAGGGCATTTCTCAGTACGGCCTTCTCGAATAGTTCTCATTGCACAGTAACCTTCATCAGACAGGTGTTTGAGCAATTTTATTGACGTGAAATAGTTATCAAAGTATAGCTTGAACCCTTTGTGTGGGGGTATATCTGCAGATTTTATTAGTGAGATAACTGTATCACCACCTAAGCCAAACTGCTTCTCATCATTTTCTTCCTTCCCTGTATAAATTTTGAAGGACACCATATAACCAGATGAAGAACAAAGTGCCCAGTTCTTGAATCCAAATCTTATTGGTTTACCTCTTATATATTGCTTAGCATAATGTTTCCCATAGTATGGTATCATACTTTCGTCTATAGACAAGTGCTCTTCAAGTCCACCATGGCTCCTGAAATTTTCGTTCAGTATATCGATGATAGGTCTCAACTTGTACAGACGATCGTTCGGGTCAATGTTGTCATTATCATTGAAATGCAGGTAGTGCAAAATACTTTCAAATCTATTACAGCGGATGCTGTTAGCTAAAAGCTTGGGAACATCTTCATCTGCTGACCAGTACATCCTTCTGTTGGGATATTTAGCATACCCTGATAAAAGCAGGCCTCCTATCAGTACCCAAAATTCCGACTCTGTTAGGCCGAGAATAAAATTTTTCTGAGTTGCATATTTATTGCTTTCCTCTACAATTTTCTGTACCAAATTCTTTGAAAAAAAAAAAACAACTGAAAAAACTGCAATGGTGTTTGGCATGTTTCTGCAGTCTCAGACACAGGTATTGGTTCGCACTGAGTTTTCAAGACAGGATGAGACTCTGATTTCCTCCACGTAAAATTTTGTTTTTCCCTCACAGGAACACGTTTCTTCTTTCGCGGGAGTCCACCATTTTCATCTATTTCAGATACCTGAGCAACTTTTGAACCAGACGCGATAGGTTCTGGTGTAAGTCCGAGAGAATTTTCGGTTTCTTCAAAGTCTGTGTCATTAGTCTATATTTCACACGAGCTAATTATCATCCTCCAACCAAGGTGGTTAAGGTTACCCTCATGTTCGTCATCTGTTTTATCACTGTCAATGTCTGTCTCCCTACCCTCAGCTGGAACTGCAGCGCATATTACATCCTCAGTGTCATCACTGTCTTCCTCGTCCTCTTCCTCAAGCATTTCAATTATCTTGGCCACAGGGAGGCTGAAACAAAATGAGAAACAAATATTGTACTCATTATGTTGAGATCAGAAACATCCTACAACAATTACAACATTTAGTTGGTATTGTATAAGGAGAACAATGTAAGACTGCTTTGCATGTGATCCGATTTTTCGGATCAACGAAAATAAACCACGTTATTTCCAAAACGTATGAACGTACTTGTCTAAAATACATATCAAACAAAAGCATGGATTCTCAACAATACTTCTACAACAAATAAGAGATCAGATATGTTATAAATAAGTGATATTTTTGCAAAATACTTACCACATGCTGTGAACAGTGCTCCTCTGAGATGCCATGTTGTCTTCTAATGAATATTGTATCAGTCTGGCCAACTGCACGCACTAACTAATGGTACTGACTTGTTCAGAAGGAATTACTGAACAGATATGAAAGTGGAAAGAAAAGGAAATCACAGAATTATGAAATTTAAAGCCTGAAATACCAAGATCCGATTTTTCGGAACATATGCACTAATGGGTTAACTTAAAATGTTCAAAATAAATGAAATGGATCTTCTTTTTTATCGTAAGTCTTGAGAAAGGGTGATATTAAAACTGGGGCTTATTTGACCCACGATTTTCATTTTCGTGTTCTTGACGTAACTGATGACAACACATGTAAATATTAAATAACAGTTTTAATATCACCCCGAGGGTCTTCTTCCACCTTCCTTCACGCAGTTGCCTGACAATGGACATGAAATTTGAATTATGAGGTTGGCAGTGATTACGGTGCCAGACTTCATAAATCAGTGTGGCTTCTCTCCTGTTGCCATCTGCTGCACCGTAGGCTAAGTGCATATCAAACATTTCTTCATTGGTGTACAGAAACAGAGCCATTCTCACCAATTTATACTGTAAACTTAGTAGCCAATATGGACAGAGCAAACTGTATACTGCCTCCTGGGGCTGGGAAGCGACTGCGCTAAATGTACGAGAAATTTGTGTATTCACACCCAGCATTATCTCTGTCTCGCCTACCATACATCCTACTTCCCTCTCCTTCTCTGAAGCACAGCAGTAGGCATCGATTTGTGCTCTGGCAGAGCAAGCATGGTGAGTCTGTCCATCTGAATCGCATGCCAGAAGTAAAAAATTAAACTAATTCTTTCAAAATGGAAAATTTTCTCCACCAATCTGATTGCACCATTGTTCTTTACATAATACGAAGAGCATCCCTGATTTTTTCTCGGTGTAATTAAAATGCATCCTGTACATTTGAGTGTGATTCGATAGAATGTGATTATTTTCTTTCAAGAACAAAACATGTCATTGTATTTTAATTAAGTTGTTTCTTTTTCAAGTATAATACTGTTACCACACGTTTTCCTTTTTCAGATAGTTTATAAATGTATTTATTAAAACTTAGTTTCAGCAGACTGAAGAACCTAACAGATATAAGTTGACTGAGTCAAAACTGAAAAGGGTTGGCTTCAGGTATCAGAAATATATATACAGGTAAACCCCATTATACACGGATTCGTTATCTGCGATTTCCCATACAGTAAAACCTGCCTTAACGGACACCTCTCACCGGCAGACACCTCTCCTAGGTCCGTAATTAAATACCATGTTGTGTATGAGTAATTTACCCCTCTTATACGGACACCCTTTATTACGGACACAGACACACCATAGCCAGGAGAAACTCCAATTAAACCTCTCCTAACAGACACTTTCTTATTTTACAAAATACTGTATTTGTGTCCTGTACAGTATGTATTCGCTTACTTATTGCACAGACGGTACTTCCAAGAATCGCAGACACCGTAACTTTTGGTCCAGGCTGTACACATTCTTGGAAGGCAACACTAAGCTATGCTATCACTTCCGGAAGTTGTGTGATCTGACATGCTCGACAGCGCTGGAATTCGTACCTTCACTGTCAGGCTACTTTTCATTGACTCATGGGCTTTTGATGTGTTCAGTTTTACGTTAGTAAGTTGGTGTAAATATGGTTCTGAGGAAGTTCTTAACTCTAAAAGAAAAGGTAGGCATAACAGACTATCATAAACGTGAGGAAGTGTGGTGTGCGTAAACTGTCCGAAGTGTTCAAGATTGGAAAGACACAGGCAGCTGAAATTGTGAAAAAGCAAGAGGAACTAGTGAAAGAATGGCATTTAAATGGCAACAAACAGCACATTAAACTGTCTCAAAGTGGTAGTGGAGCCCTCATTGACAAGGCAGTGCTAGAGTGGTTAGCTAAAATAAGAAGTCAGAATGTCCCTCTGTCAGGACCAATGATACAAGCAAAAACATTAGAATTTGCGGCAGCATTAGGTATTGGAGATTTCAAAGCCTCGAATGGCTGGCTAGAAAGATTCAGAAAGCGACATGGTATCAACTTCAGAGTGATTTGCGGAGAATCATCCAGTGTTAATATGGAGATTGTTGAAAACTTGCAAGAAAAAATACCTTCAATCATAGACGGGTATGCTGCGGAAAATATTTTGAATGCCGATGAAACTGGATTGTTTTTTCATGCTTTACCCGACAAAACTGTGTTTCAAAGGAAATTGTTGTCCAGGTGGAAAAGTTGTGAAAGAACGTCTTATGGTCTTGTTAAGTGCAAGTATGAGTGGAGAACAAGAGAAGCCCCTTATGATAGGAAAAGCTGCAAAACCAAGGTGTTTTTGAGTATGGACGTTGCAAAGTTTGGCATTGAATGGAAAGCATGGATGACCAGAGAAATAATGACAGAGTGGCTAGGACAATTGGACAGAAAAATGATTCGCCAGGAGCAAAAAGTGTTATTATTCCTCGATAATGCAGCATCGCATCTGGACACAATTAAGTAGCAAAATGTGAAGATCGTCTTTTTCCCACCAAATGTAACATCAGTTTCTCAGCCGCTTGACCAAGGAGTGATCCAGAACTTCAAGGTTATGTACAGACAGTTAATGATGAAGCACATAGTATAAGAACTTAACGGGAATGAAGTAACCCTTCAAACACTGACAAAGGGACTGAATGTTCTCCAAGCAATTTTGTGGATAACCAATGCATGGAAAAACGTTACAGCCTCAACAATTCGTAACTGCTTTTTGAAAGCTGGGTTTCCCGCTAGTGGTGGACATCCCGAAATAGAATCGGATACCCTTCCTGACAGCATGGAAACAACACAACAATTGATTAATGCAGCAGGTTACAGTGTACAAGTGAACACCTATATCGAAATTGTTTCAGATATTTCAACAGCGTGTGAGAGTGGGGACACGAAAACGATTCTTCAGTCAATCCCAGGGATGAAGGTCAAAAATGAAGCTTCTGATAAAAGCGGGAGTGAAGGTGATGCTAATGACGACTTTGAAGATTATATGGAAATTAATGTGCTGCCAATAACCTCGTACAGTGAGGCTCTCGGCTTTGTTAAGCGACTGAAAGAATTCTATTATAAACAAAACGATGAAAAGGGTGTAAATCTGACCCAGGATTTAATTGCACATAGTGAAAATATAATTGCTAAACCGAAATGGACAAAACAAACGAACATTAAGGATATTTTCAAGTGCTAATGTTTTACTGTACTGTGCTAGAGATTGCTACATCTACATACTGATTTAAAGTTTCAAAAACTCATATGTTCTTAATTTTAACATGGTGAACGGCAATAGTATACAATGTGCTCAATAGAGGTTTTCAAAAAAGTGTTTTTGTCTTTTTAATACAGTACATCGTAGCTGCAGCAGCCCATCTACAACTTTCTCATGTGAGTACAGTGCAGTATATTGTACAATACTGAATACAGTATACAATTAAAGGTACAGTTGCGAGAATTGTTAACACTTACAATACATGGGTTATTGTGCTCCAACATATGTTTAATGGTACCAGTTTCATAACCTCTCTTGGGCAGTCACCCCTTCATAACGGACATTTTTATCCGGTCCCGAAGGTGTCCGTTATAAAGAGGCTATACTGTATATACAATTCTAGTTCTTAAGTCCAGTACTGCCATCTGTTAACAGTACGTGGGAACTCCTTAAGGTGGGTACAGACACACGTTCCAGACTCTGTAACGTACACTACATTGCACGACAAGGTCAAACGTTGCAAGCCGACCTCTTTGCACATCTTCTGTCATGTTTGTCAAGACGTGAATATTCAGTTCTGATCAGTAGAGCTGTGAAGTTGCACTTGACGGGTTTCGCATTTAAAATACCGGGTAAAAGGAAAGAAACGTGTATGAAAGTTGTATTCGTTAGAAACAAAATAAGAAGTTCTGGATTGCTATGAGATAGGTAAGCGTATTATTGACATTGAGCGTGCTTTGGGACTTAGTGAATCCACTGCAAGAACTATTCATGACAATGCACAATCAACTCAAAAAACTGCTCAATCTACTAACATAAGTGTGACTAGAGTGACCAAACCACGCTCGGAAGCGATAGAAAGAGCAGAAAAAATGCTAAGGCATTGGATTGAACATCACAACCAACAGCATATGCCTCTCTCTGGAGCTGGTATTCAAGCTAACGCCAAGAGCTTGTATGCAGTTTAGTTTATTATTGTGTGTTTTATTGTTAAATCTTTAAGTGTATAAATTTTGCATTAAAATGAGTTTCAGAAACATGATAATGGTTATCGTTTGTAAAAATACTAAGAAACTCTGCTATTTTAAACTAACGCTATATTTTATATATAAAATGAATCAATTTATGCAAATTTGATATTCGCGGCAATTCCGCGGAACATAACTATCGCGTATACCAGGGTCTACCTGTACTGCTGAAAGAAAATATGCAACATCCTCAAGGACTGTGTTCTGAGGCACCAGGGTATAATATGTGCATACTGAGGGGTTGTTGTGTTACCAATTCATTTGTCACAGACATCAGCGATCAGATGGCTCTCAGGAGGCCTTGTCCATGCGCACTCTGTTTTGACTCTGCAGGTAGTACCTGTGCTGAGGTTAGAGGCGAGCAGCTTTTGCAACACTCATTCTAGAGTACAACCGTGAACCGCCGACGAGTACGTGCTCCTTTTGAACAACTGCAGCCATGTGAACGGGGTCGCATTGTGGGCCTGCAGGAAGATGGATGGACGTATCGACGGATTACAGCACACGTTGGGCACAATATATTGGTGGTGTGTGTGTCGCATCCCAGGGTCACCCCACAGTCGCACTCAGGACAGGAAAGGAGACGTCAGGTCTCGGAAGCCAAACACAGGACAGCTATTCTCTCCAAGAATCAAACCTATGGGTAGGAACGTAGGAGGAATAGTGTCTCTTAGTTAATATAGGTAATAGAATTAATATAAGGTAAGGAAATATAATAATTGGAATAATAAATTATATTCTGTATTGAGATGTATTGAGTTGTAGCAAGGCAGGGTGTAACCACAGAAGGAAGCAAACACGGAAAGTAAGAGTAGCAATGGAATGCACAAACAAGTACACTGTCCAGTATTTTGGCTGACAAATAGGAATATTACCAAAGTCACGAGTTATTGTGGTATACCGGGGCTGTTTGTGTAATCCAGCTCTGGAGCTTTCCACAAGGTTAGGATGTGGTGATTCTGAGATTATAAAAAGGACCGCAAGAGAAAAACAAGGGCCTTTGGCCAGCCATCTTCTGTCTGGAGAGCTCCGCCTCGAATCTCTGCCTGTTGAGGGGAGATAACGTCTTCATTACTAACATTCATAAGTCCAGTATTGGACTTAGTCAGAATAGGAGACTTGTAAATAGCCTAAGACTAACTTCATAGTTCTTTACTGCTGGTTACACCATAAACGATTCTTCGACTGTATATATTGCAATTAGCCAGCATTAAATATTTTGGGAGAGAATCTACGGTACTTCTTCACACATAGCTGAAATATCCAGACCTAGAGCACCATCCCTTATCGCTCAGGGAACCGACAACACTCTCAATTAAAGGTCGTGGGATCCATTCCGGGTCACGACATATGAGAAAACCCTTTGGTGTGCAGCTGTGGGGTTTGGATTGAATGCAGCCTCAGTGAAGAGAATGATTTTAAAAGCCCCACAGAAGAGGCTAGCTCAAGAAAGATGATCGACGCAGATTCCCGGTCCAGGAGTAGGTAGCCGCGATCAACGCAGAGTTCCGGTCCAGAACGAGGTAGCAGGCCAAGGAGCCAGTTCAGTTCGATTGGAGTGCCAGGAAGAAGAGATCCAGTTTATTTCGGGCAGGGGTAAGTACTCATAAGTAGTCTAAATCATGTCAGAGTTAAGTAATCAAACAGTTAGGACTACTGAGGATCAGTCAGATAATGTTTCTACTCCTGGTAGTGAAAATGAGGTTCAAGAAGGAGTGTTATATGTGTCAGTAACTGAAGGACACAGGTTAATAGCGCACGAGTTCGATGGAAGTAAACCTGATACGCTCCAAGAGTTTATAGCGAATGTAGACGCTGCACAAGGCATGATCAGAGAGGCAGATCAAGCACTTTTTTTTTTCAAGTATATTCTAACTAAAATTACAGGACCGGCTCGCGAGTAGTTATTAGCTCGGGGTGATATAGTTAACTGGAAGGCCGCTACAAAAGCACTATGGGAATACTACGGAAAGCAAGGCACTTTTGATTTGTACCTATTTCAAAATAGCCAGGGGCCCAAAGAAACAATAGCAAATTGGGCAAATAGAATAGAAGAAATAACAGTCATGTTTAGGAATGCTATATTGGAGGACGAATCTATGGAATGTAGATTCACTCAGCGCAGAGTACGGAGAAAAATCACGATAGCAGGTTTCATTCAGGGCCAACAAAGTACACAAATCCAAAGCAAAGTACAGTACAGGAACCCTAAGACATTTGAAGAGGCATTAATAAATTCACAAAGGGCGAGAGAGGCCCTAGTGAAACATCATTCAGTCGCACTGTGAAAAGGAAGCTGGACTAGTGCACCAGCTAGTAGGGCAAAAAACCAATGGCAGGGTAAGGTCGCTACGGTAAATCAGAAGTTTGCTGAGAATTCCCAGTTCAAGAGGGTTCTATTAATTTGTTGTAATTGTAATAAGGAAGGCCACATGGCTAAAGAATGTAAACAAGGAACTCGAAGGAAGGTCCTAAGGACACACAATTTCCCCCGAGGACAGAACTAGATGTAGTTATTGTGGAAAGTTTGGCCACTGGGCTAGACAGTGCAAGCGCAAACAGGCAGACAGAGAACGTAATAGGGAAAATGATAATGAGGTAAACGTACGATTTGCAAGTGCAACGGGGAGAACGTCGCCAAGACAATTGAAGGGCAGAAATCAGAGAGTGCTAACCTGTTACGAATGCAACACTAGGGGCACAAGAGGGCCGAGTGTCCGCAGCAGGACACAGAAGCCTGTACGATGTTACGCCTGTAATGAGCTTGGTCACATGAAATGGCAGTGTGAGCCAAGGCATTAGAGGGGATCAAGTAAGGTTCCAAGCGATAGGCGAGGTACTTGTGCCAATAGGGTAGCAGTGCACAAGAGAACGCAGTTCGAATTATGCAGTAAATGGTCGCACACTACCAAGGACTGCTGGTTTAATTTCAGAAAGGAGAATTTAAACTAGAGAGGGGCCGGACTAGAGGGAAGTCTGTGGCAACCCTAAAAGAAGAGGGTCCCAGTGAGGCTGAGAGCAGTAAGTGTGAGGATACCGTCTTAGTAGAAATAGCAGGCCAAAGAGACTCTCATAGACTGTTAATAGAAATGGGAAGTGATGTATCGTTATTGAAGGAAAGCGGTGTCCCACGAGGAGTGTGGATAAACCAGAAGCAAACTCTGCAGTTAAGAGGAATTAATAATGGAAGCATTTCAACCAAGGGTAAGGTGAAAATTCCTACTGGTGGAAGGCAGGCTGAATTCCACCTGGTAAGAAACAAATTCAATGTAAAACAGGATGGAATTATAGGAAAGGACGTATTGAGAGATAGCATCCTAAATTATAAGGATGGGTATGCTATAATAGCTGGGAAAAGATACCCAATGGTTGCTCCAGAAAATATGATCGTGAAACTCAAACAAACCCAGAACTAAAACTATTGTAGCGATAGAAGTGGATAAGGAGATGGCAGAAGGCCTTATCGAGAAACAGGAAATAAATACCGGCGTATACTTAGCGGCATGTCTAACAAGATCCAACGATTATATCGCTCTTGTTAGCATGCTAAATACCACAGATAAGAAATGGAGCTTGAGAAGTCCCGTTATTAGATTGGTGGACTTAGTGGATCAGTCGCCGGCTGTTGAAGAGACTAGGCTATCAGGAATCAATGGCCAGGTTCGAGACCAACTAGGGAGTAATAAAGCTCGGGGTGATAACAATCGAGTTGTTAAGCCGAGATCCCAGAGAGTAAGAGAACAGTTATGGGTGGACCATTTAGCACCGCAGGATCGTGAAAAGATATACGTGATCTGCAGGGCTTACGAAAATGTATTTCATTTATAATGGGATAGGTTGACACATACTGATATATTGCAACATGCTATCCCGACACCTGTTAACTAGCCGCCGATCAATCTCAGACAGTATAGATTGCCAGAAGCACGAAGAAATAGGGCATCGGATAAATAAAATGTTGCATGATGAAAAATAATAGCTCCTTCGACATCTCCACGGTCTAGTCCGATTCTCTTAATTCCGAAGAAAGTAGACTCGTCTGGTAAACAGAAATGGCGTGTTGTGGTCGATTTTTGTCATTTAAATTATATTACAGTTGGGACTGCGAAACCCAATCCCACTAATATCAGAACTGCTAAATGCCCTAGGGAAAGCAAAGTACTTTTCTACTATGGATATGGCCAGTGGGTATCAATGGAAATCTACAGCCTGTTTCCAGCCATTCAACAAGGTCAGGAATGGACTGAAGCCCCATCTAGCGGCGAGGATAGGAATTGTGCCGGCTGCCGAAGCCTGTCACACTCCTCTGAGGCAATGATTAGTGAATGACAGATGAAATGAAATTGTATTGGACAGTGTTGCTGGAATAAAATATGACAGGGAAAATCGGAGTACCCGGAGAAAAACCTGTCCCGCCTCCGCTTTGTCCAACACAAATCTCACATGGAGTGACTGGGATTTGAACCACGGAACGCAGCGGTGAGAGGCCGGCGCGCTTCCGCCTGAGCGACGGAGGCTCTCCAGTGGGTATCACCAGGTGTCATTGAGACCTGAAGGCAGAGAAAAAATGGTCTGCCTTAGGTAGGCATTATGAGTATGTGAGAATGCCAATGGGATTAAAAGACGCCCCAGCAACATTTACGCAATTGATGAAAACAATGTTAGCAGGTTTAGAGGTCATTAAATGCCTCTGTTACCTGGATGATATAATTACTTATGGAAGCTCTGCAGATGACCACAACCAGAAGCTTCAAGACGTAGTGCAGAGGCTGAGAGAAACCAATTTAAAATTGGGACCAGACAAATGTGAATTTTTAAGAACAGAAGTAGCTTTCTTGGGACACGTAATTACAGAAAATGGTGTCCAGCCAGACGAAAGGAAGGTCCAGGCAGTAACAGATTTTCCACAGCCTAAGAATACAAAGCAGCTTAAGGGTTTTCTAGGGCTATCAGGCTACTACTGTAGATTCATTCCAAACTACAGTAAAATAGCCAAACCCTGTATGAATTATTAAGGAAGGAGGTACCATACATGTGGACTGAAGCCCAGGAACATGCATTTCAAGTTCTGAAACAGAAATTCACCAAAAAGCCTGCCCTGCAGTAACCTGATTTTGAGAAACCCTTCATTTTGATGGTCGATGCTAGGGGTAAGGTGCTAAGTGTGATTCTATCACAGGGTCAAATAGGAAAGGGTCTGCCAGTAGCTTATGCAAGCAGAACACTTAACAAAGTAGAGAAGAATTACAGCACAATGGAGCGAGATGCTCTAGCTATAATCTTAGGTGTAAAGTACTTCTGTCCGTACCTGTTCGGACGACATTTCACAGTGGTGACCGATCATAAGCCGCTGAAGTGGGTTTTCAATGTGCAAGAACCACCTTCAAGACTGCTGAAGTTCTGGCTCAAATTAGCAGAATACGACTTTAAGATCGTATACAAGGAAGGCAAATGCAACTGTGACGTGGATGCCTTGAGTCTGATTCCGGTACTATACGAAGAGGAACCGGTAGAGCAAGGGGTATGATTAGTTGACAGTACCGCGAGTGCAGGTGACAAGGAGCAATCTCCAGCTCCGATCACAGGGTCAGAAGATATGCAAACAGAAGGACCCTGTCCTGAAACCGAGGACTTTTGGCAGAGGTGACAGAGTCTGGTAATGAGGAAGAAGAGTCGCCTGACACAAAGAAAATAGCAGGGAGAGAGCTAACAGAACAGGAGAAGCTGAACATAATTCAGGAATGTCATAATTCGCTTTTTGGAGGTCACCAATGCATAGCTACGACCTACGCGTGAATAAAGGATTACATCCAGTGGGATGGACTGCGAAAGGATGTGGAACGGTATATTCGTCCAATAACGGACCATTATATTGGTATTATATTTGTTCCTGTCAGTCATGTCAAAAGAACAAAATTACCGGACCCGAAGTAAGGGCTTCGATGGTAATCACAGACATGCCGAGCACAGTATTTGAAAAGGTCTCTTTAGATGTGGTAGGGCCAATGAATGTGACAGAGGCAGGCAGCAAATACATACTCACCTGTCAGGATCAGTTGTCAAAATACCTGGTCGTAAGTTCAATGCCAGATCAGAGTACAGATACGATAGTGAAAACTCTGATAAATAATGTAATCAGCATTTACGGGATACCTGGTACCATACTGATGGATCTAGGTGTCAATTTTAATAGCAGATTATAAATTTACTCATTCGTACAACTACGTATGCAGCTCGCAGGATGACTGGGATAAATTTTTGCCGATGACCATGTTTGTATACAACACTACTAAGCATACCAGTACAGGCTATACCCTGTTCCAACTGATTTTCGGACAAAAAGCGAATATCCCGGGTGTGCTTCAAAGGAAGCCAGAGCAGAACTACAATGAGTACCAGAACATAGTAGAGGAATTGACCAAACGTCTCCAGAAAACTCATGAAATAGCCAGAAACACCCTGATAGAAAGTAAAGAGAAGGAAAAGGAACGGTACGATAAAGAGAAAAATGAGGTTTCCTTTAAGGTTGGAGATTTGGTCTTGATGCGGAATGACGCCTTGAGACGAGGGTGCAGTGGGTCTAAATGACCCCCCCCCCCATATCAAGGTCCGTATAAGGTAACTGAAGTGTCAAGAGTGAACTGTACTCTATAGATGAACAAACGAGGAAAGCAAGTAAAAGTACACAAGAACAGATTGAAACTGTATATAAGTTAATGGGTCAGTGAAAGTAATGGGCTCTATTTTCGGCCGCGACAAGCTTAGACTTCCTCCTGTCTTGACGGCAATTAGAATGTTTCGATGACTGCTGATAAGAGTTAGTAGAAATACTCAGTCAGGTCACATGCAAAATCGAAGGAAGTAATGGAAATTTAAACCGAAAAGACTAAGGGCCTAGATTATTTTGGTACGGGACTACAACTGCTGTACGATCTTTAGTACCCCTCAGAGAGACCACAGGTAGTGAGGCTGTGAGTCCAGATGTCAACCCTCGCTATGCAGGAACCATACTTTTCAGAAGAGTAAAATTAGAATTTTAAAGAATCAGGTGCCACGTTAAGAATACTCTAGATTTATATATTGCACTGAATGGGAAGTTAGACGGAGCCAGTATTCCATTACACGTGAAAGGAGTCACGAACTAAGTACAGCCAAGTTCGACGACCAAGCTTGTAAAGATGAGTTGTGTGGGTTTGAAAAGTTCCGATAGTGCATTTAAGGCAACCTGAATGAAACGCCGTGAAATATGAGTAAGACACTACTTATCTGTACTATCCCAGTGTCTACACTCCATCAGCGAAGCAATGGATTAGTTATATCCAAGCAAATGCAGCACTCATCGTAATATATATTAACAGGATAGTTGAACTCATGGTTGTACTCCAAAGGAAGTTGACGAAGTCACTTGAAATAGATTGTTAGGATAGAAGAACCATTAGGCTGTATGTGAATGAATGAGACACACAGCTCAGTTGTGTTAGTAGATAACACTAAGCATCCGTCTTGGCTATGCAGAGGTAGGAAGGGTTAGTACAATGACAGTAATTTAAATTTAGAGCGAAGTGCTATGAGATAATGATAATAGCTATTTGCTATTGCAGGTGTACGAGTAAACCAAGCCGATAAGATGAATGGTTGGCTGTTAAGCACATTGACCCTTACGCTGATAACGCAATGGGCCATGAGTACGGGTCAATTGTTGTTGCTAGTGGCTTTACATCGCACCGACACAGATAGGTCTTATGGCGATGATGGGATAGGAAAGGCCTAGGAGTTGGAAGGAAGCGGCCATGGCCTTAATTAAGGTACAGCCCCGGCATTTGCCTGGTGTGAAAATGGGAAACCACGGAAAACCATCTTCAGGGCTGCCGAAAGTGGGAGTCGAACCCACTATCTCCCAGATGCAAGCTCACAGCCACGCGCCCATGACTGCATGGCTAACTCGCTGGTAGTACGGGTCAAATTCGACCAACGGATTTTAAGGTCGTGCAGTATGAAAATACAGGGTCATCCGTTTGGGATATCAGAAAAGTAAAACGCTATACACAAGAAACTATGCACATTTATTGCTTGTCAACGGTACATACATGTTAAGGAGAGTCTGGAGTTTGTGTTACAGCATATTAGCACTCAACATGTCCACCATTGCGCGTGTGGCACAAATGATACCTCGAATCCATGTTGTGCCATGTGGCACGCAGCATTTCTGGAGTGATTTGCTGAATGGCCGCTGTAATCTCCCTCCATAGGTCAGCCAGATTCTGTGGTCTTCGCGCGTACACTGTTGACTTGACGCAGCCCCATACAAAAAAAATCTGGAGGGGTTAAGTCGGGGCTATTAGGAGGCCATGGGATGGGTCCAACATGGCCGCGAACAGTCCCTTCCCCAAAAAAGAATGGTCCGTAGACTTTCTCAGACGTCACACCGCACCACACATTCACTCTCTTTCGAGTCCATATGAGACATATGGATTTTCTGTTCCCCAAATGATGCATTTATGCGTGTTGACTCGGCCACTCACATGGAATGTGGCTTCATCCGTGAACATCCATCATTTTAACCATTGATTGTCACCTTCCTGCTGCTCACACATCATCGTAACAAAATAGAGTCGAGCTCCGTAATTCAGCTGTGTCAATCTTCCTCCTTGTTGCTATCACACCACCTTCCACCTGTGTGAGGCATCTGCAATCCATTTTCCAAAAACATGTTGTACCACTTAACAATGTCCCGATGTGATGGGACATGCCTAACGTTGTACTGATGTCTGAAAGGTCGCTGGGTCTCCACTACACTCGAAAATCTGGCATACAATACGACACACTGAGCGTGTTGTTGTGGTGTAACAACCATCTTCACTCAACCCTGTATCAACACTGAGCACTAAGCGTGCGCGCTAACTTGTACCACCTCTGTACCTGACATCTGGTGATTGCACTATGAACTACACTGCTTCATTTTCTCGCAGAAGTCATTGTTGCAAAGAGAGTCATTGTTAACTCTCATCATTGCCACGTACATTACAGAAAATTGCATAGATATATATGCATTAACATAATAGCTATAACATTATACTTTTCTGGCATCCCAAATGGATGAACCTGTACACCTGGAGTGTACATTGACAACAAAGGAGAAACACAGTTATATTTGGCAAAATAGACATTGGTAACATGTAAATTTGAACCGTGTAGCAGATCTATGTACTATAGCCGAGAGAAATCTGCAGAAAACCCAAACACTATGTATCCAGATAGAAAAGGATATACATGTAGCTTGTGAACATGCTGTCCGACTAGTAGAACACCAGTTACAAAGAATTCAGGGAATGAAGGAATTAATTAAAAAGGTTACTAAAGTAGAGACCAGTTAAGTACAAAAAAAAACGTGGATTAATAAACATTGGCGGCACTATTGCCAAAACGTTATTTGGTACGTTAGATCAGGATGACGCCAATTATTATCAGGGCAAGATAAAAATGAGTTAGAACAAGAACAACTATCTATGATTAAGGTAGCCACAGAACAGATGACAGTAGTAAAATCCACATTACAATCAACTGAAATAATGTTAACACGCTTTATGATATGGCAAATGAATTGAAATTAGTGAGAATTTTGAGCAGATTAAGGCATACGTCCAAAATGAAACGGTAAGATAACGGAAGCCTTCAGGCAGTCCAAACTGCAGATAACTTTGAATAAATATTTCATTGAATTACAAGGGTTTCTAATGCAATTACACGAGCATTATCAGATAATTTTGGATAGTATTGTAAATGCCCAAATACGTATTGTAACTGTACAGATCTTAAGTCCTGTCGAATTAGTTAAAGCCTATAAAAAGGCACAGAGTGATTTTCCGAAAGGATATGACTTGCCGTTATGACCTAGTGGATACCTATGGGTACCTTATCTTCAAGATATCCATAGTGAGTGTATACATCACCAAGGATACATTGGTTTATGTATTGAAAGCACCATTGACAACAGGTGTAAAATATACCTTGTATCAGTGCATCCCTTTCCCAACCACTGCAAAGAACAATCCCAATCATTTTGTGTATATTTATGAAGACAAAAATTTTGTATTAATTGACCAAGAAAAACAGACTGATGTGCAATTAAATGATAAACAATTGCAAGAATCTAAGGTTATAGATGACAATCTTATGTTATGTAAACCAAGTTTTCCGATAAGAAGTGTAGTGTCACAAGGAAATTGTATTGTAAAATTGATAACAGGTAAGACTCACTTGCCTGAAGACTGTAAAAACACGTATTGCCCTATCCATGAATACCATGGATACCTGTTAATGAAAACAGATATATTTTTGTAACACCACAAGAAACAAAAGTGACATGTGTTTGTAAGGAAACTATGAGTGACATAAATTTAAGAGGTGTAGGCATAAGTTTTCAAGATTTATGTACTGTGTATAGCCCTACCAGTAAGATACAGGGCACAAAATCAGTGAACACCACAGCAAAGAGAGATTTAATTCCGGATGTAATGTTAGAATATCATTGTTGTTCACAAGTAGGCAGTGAGATAAAATTAGACCAAATACCTGAACTGAATAGGGTAACTATTGGTAATTTATTGAATCACATTAGTGACTTAAAATAGGCTAGTCAGAAAACTGAAGAAGTAGAACAGTTGGTGCAACAGCAAGAGTCAGATTTCAAACAAAAGTTAGCCCATCAGTACTCCAGTGTATGTCAGACTGTAACTGACAGTATTTTATTTTCATTACTATTTGTACTATGTTGTTGCTACTGTTATTGCTGTGGATGTTTTAGGAGGTATAAATATCTCCCTAAATGTATAAAGGATTCTAAGGAACGTTACCCCAAGTTATGCATTTACCAAAATGTGATAACCAATGATAACCGAGCTAAGGCATCAGATGAGGATGTTACGGTCCATTTTCAGCATCCAAGACTAGCTGGAAGGGCCCCCAGCCCGTCTGGATCACTATTAGAATTATAAAGGTCTGAACGCGCCTCCGGATTAAGGACGGCAGGTAGAGACTCATTGGTGAAATGTGCCCTTACTAAAGAGGACATAGCCTCAGGTAGACTATGAGATTAAAACGGAGAAATGAACGCAAATCGTGTATTGCGTTCATTTCTCCCAGGGGAGGGAGATGTTGCGTCCCAGAGTCGAACTCAGGAAGGGAAAGGAGATGCCAGGTCTCGGAAGCCTAAAACAGGACAGCTATTCCCTCCGAGAATCGAACCTATGGGTAAGAACGTAGGAGGAATAGTGTCTCCGAGTTCATATAGATAATAGAATTAATACAAGGTAAGGAAATATAATAACTGGAACAAGAAATTATATTCTGTATTGAGATGTATCGAATTGTAGCAAGACATGGTGTTACCACGGAAGGAAGTAAACACGGAAAGTAAGAGTAGCAATGGAATGCACAAACAAGTAGAAGGTCCAGTATTTCCCTGACAAATGGGAATATTACCAAAGTCATGAGTTATTGTGATATTACAAATACATTTCTTACATTCATTATTATTGTGTTATACCGGGGGCTGTTTGTGTAATCCAACTCTGGAGCTTTCCACAAGGTTAGGGTGTGGAAATACTGAGAGTATAAAAAGGACCGTAAGAGATAAACAAGGGCCTATTGCCAGCCATCTTTCGTCTAGAGCAGAGCCTCTCAAACACCCAAAATCTCATGCGAGCAACTTGAGGCACAGAGTTCCTGTGCACAGTGCATCGGCCCCACTTGGCTCGGCTCGGACCAATGCTTCGTCTCTGGGCTACTCGGCTAAGATTTGGAGCGCTACGGAGCAAGTGAGGAAGAGGGAGACAAGCGGAGTGAGCGAGACGGGCATGGGGAAAGAGAGAGACAGCGCTATTGCTCCAAATTGAGGAGTAGGGGTCTGCATTCTCGTCAACCAAGCAAAGTCGTCTTTTGCACCGTGCACAGTGCACGCACCCTGACAGGCCCTGGTCTACAGCGCTCCGCCTCGAATCTCTGCCTGTTGAGGGGAAATTACATTTTCATTACTAACATTCGTAAGCCCAGTATTGGACTTAGTCAGAATAGGAGGCTTGTACATAGCCTAAGACTAGCTTTGTGATTCTTCACTGCTGGTTACACCATAAACCAGTCTTCAACTGTATATATTGTAATTAGCCAGCATTAAATATTTTGGGAAAGAATCTACGGTACTACTTCACACATAGCTGAATTATCCAGACCCAGAGCACCATCCCTTACCGCTCGGGGAGCCAACTGACAACATTCTCGTTAAAAGGTTGTGGGATCCATTCCAGGTCACGACATGTGGTTGCTTTCAGCAGTGGTCTGTGGAACATTCCTGCACCCATAGACCAGGTTCCAGACGTCCACGTAGTACAGACACACGACAAAATAGACACATTGTGCGAGCAGCAGTGGCCGACCGAACATCATTCAGGAATGAAATCTGGTCACATGTTGCACCTGCCATGTCACCAAGGACCAGTGGGAATCATCTGCTTGCAGTAGGATCACGATCACGTGTGCCTCTGGCCAGGCCACCAGCTAAGCATGGCTACTCTCGTGTCTTGGAAGAGTAAACTGGAGAGGGAAATGGCGGTCTGTTGTCTTCAGTAACAAGAGTAGGTTCTGTCTGTATGTAAGTGATGGATGTACATGTGTACAGCGTAGACCTGGTGAGAGGCCTATTCGCCCATGACAGCCAGGTTCCACCCCAGGCTTCATGGTGTGTGTGGGGGGGATCAGTTACAACTCGCGGTAAAAGTTGTTGTTTCTGCAGGGTAATTAATATAAGTAGTGCCTGCTATATTGCACAAGTTGTTGTCCCCATGCTACTGCCAGGAAGGTGATAAGCTTTTTCAGTAGGACAATGCACATTCACATACAGCTGCTGCGACGCAACTTGCTCTACATCATGTAGTACAACTGCCCTGGCCAGCAAGATCATTGGATCTTTCGGAAACTGAACAAGTATGGGACGATGATGAAGTGGGAACTTACACGTTCTCCACAGCCTGCAAGAACCATTGCCGAATTGCACCACAAGTTGCAAGATGCTTGGGACAATCAATCGCAGGATGCCATTCGGCACCTTTGTGATCGTTTGCACGTGTGAATACACGCCTGCATTGCAGCCAGAGAGAGGAGAGTGAGGGGTACAGTGTGTATTCATGTGACTGTTTGGGCACCCTTTACTGTGACATGTTTTATTTGGTCTGTATTTGTAATGATTAACTACCTGCCTCAACACTTGTAAATAAAATGATCTTGTCCTTGAGGATGTTGCATGGTTTTTTTTCTTCAAGAGTGTATACATACATGAGAGTTGACAATGATTAAGAAAACTATAATGGAATGAAAGTAGAAATATGAAAACAATGCACAAGAAAGGAAACGATGTCTTCATACAGAGTATACAGCTCTTTATCAAAACAGCCTGCACTGCTCAGTGGTAAGGTCACCGAGATGCAGCAGGACAGCACTAGGCCTTCCACAGGAAACTATACCTATAACAAACTCCCCAAGACCTAAACTAGGAGCTGCTTCCTCATATCTCATATTTAATGAATACTAGAAGTCTATACTCTCCCTCAAAATCTGACAATAATCTGTTCTGTTTGCTGCAACATCATCTTTCTGGCATCATGTCTAATGGGCTCGGACTTATTGTTTTTCAACGAAGACACAAGAGTTTCTATGGAAAGCATAAAACAGTGTCCTTGATGATTGGAAAAGGTTAAGGTTGATAATTTGAAGACTTTTTTAACTGGCTATCTTTTACTGTGTGGCAGTTTACAACCTATTTAATCAAAGAAAAAATTCACAGGAGACTAATTCATATTCTTGATGAACTTGGTGATTAAACTATAGGATGGTGATATGATCAGGAGTGGTGTACGGTTCAGAAAATAAAAGTGAGAAAAAATAAAAGTACCAATTTTTTAAAGAAAAATGAGGAAAATTTGGGGTCCTGTACTGGAAAATAGAACATGGCAGAGAAGGCAGCAACCAACAATCCTGCAGAGACAGAAGAGCAGAAGAACCAGTGGAAAGGCCATCCAGTCCTCATTGCATGAAGAAAGACTGGTGAAGAAGGCACTCCAGGGGAAGCTAGACGCAAATTTTTTACAATTTGTTTCGTGTCGCACTGACACAGATAGGTCTTATGGCGACAATGGGACAGGAAAAGGCTAGGAGTGGGAAGGAAGCGACCATGGCCTTAATTCAGGTACAACCCCAGCATTTGCCTGGTGTGAAAATGGGAAACCATGGAAAACCATCTTCAGGGCTGTCGACAGTGGGGTTCGAACCCACTATCTCCCGGATCCAAGCTCACTGTTGCGCGCCCCTAACCGCATGGCCAACTCGCCCGGTGAAGCTAGATACCAGGAGCAACCTAATGACTACAACAATCCTGGATGGACAAACTGGTGAAAAGACCTGATAACCTAATGCCTTGATTATACTTGGATGAACTAGTCAGAGAGTAGAGGGGAATGGAAGCGGCTTGTGGAAGCAATAGGTGATCTGCAGCGCCTGTAATCACAGGTAGTGTATACTTTAAAATCCATGACAAGCAAAGTGAAATCAAAGTATTTTATGGCAGAATATTTGAACAGTGCCTCTAATATCATCAGTCATTTAGCCCTTTAATGCTGAGCTCTGAACATGAATGTTCTTATACTTTAGAGAGAAATAAATCCAGCTAAGATTAACTGTCCTAAGAAGGTTCATTGACTGGTTCCACTACTCAGGTTTTCCTGAACGTGAATCACCTACAGCTCAGCATGTACATGAAATGGCATATGGCTTTTAGTGCCGGGAGTGTCTGAGAACATGTTCGGCTCGCCAGGTGCAGGTCTTTAGATTTGACTCCCGTAGGCAACCTGCGCATCACAATGAGGATGAAATGATGATGGAGACAACACATACACCCCTACAGCCATGGAGCCAGACAGCACGTACATAAAATACAGTCTTTTCAAAGCAAATAACTTTTTTAAAGATCAACATGTATTTTGTAGTGTTAATAAAGTTTCACTTTAAAATTTCAGAGTATAAAAGTTAAAACTGATACCATAGTCAATTTAAAAGATAAAACTGCATGGAAAAGGCATTTGTTTTTAACAAGTCTTCAAATGAATTAAATAACATTTTAACAAAGTATGCAGGTTAATTGTTCTCAACAAATCTGCATAATTCAGATACAAAAGCATTAAGAAGAAAATGAAGTGGTAAGTGTTAAAATTGAAGTGTTAAAGGATTGTTGTTAAAACTTACAGACTGGATTTTGTTTTGCTAAATTCTGTAACTGTTGAAATACAGCTGGAGCTGGAGGATCTGGTAGCAAACCAACAGCCTTTCCCTTGTTGCCCTGATCAAAAAATATACAGCAAATTATTATTTTACATACCATTCAAATAATAATAATAATAATAATAATAATAATAATAATAATAATAATAATAATAATAATAATAATAATAATCATCATCATCATCATCAATTGGCTATTTGAAGCAAAATTTATTCTGCAATTCCTTCTTATCCTTTTTATATTATAATCAAGTAATCTTAACCATTAGACACACTATAGGCCTACATTTTTTTTTTTAAGTCATGAAAATGTTTCCTTTTGTCCTCTCTCTATTCCAAGTTCACACTTCACATCAAGTTTCATACAGTTGATTTAACATGAAAGAGCAGGAAAGCTGGTACTTGATAAGGAAATACCTACTTTTAAAAATTGCTTTGCCAACTAGTTACAGGTAATTGCACTTACCAACCTTCCTGCCCAACAGCAGAAACTGTACATAGCTGCATCAATTCATTCATTCATATTTCCAACTAGCAAGATACCTGTGCTTCGCTACGGTTTTAAAATGAAAGTTATTATTGAAAGTTTTACATTTTGGAGAGTCTACTGTCAGCTGAGCCTGTAAAATACGCCCTCAGTTCGTGCATCAACAAATTGTTTGGGGGAAATGATTATTTATTTTCTGATCTAACACTCATTTGAACCCCACATTGAAGAATTTGAAGGTTTTAAACCCTATCTTGTATAACCTCTAGGATGTAAAAGCGACCAATCCGTGAAATTTTGATTTTGTACGTTGAACAGTAATGAAGGAATGAATACCTTTTTAAGGGGTGAATGTTTTGAAATATTTATTAACATCTAGGATATTGTAACGGTTCCAATCCCGTTACAAAATGATATCTGTATTATTATTATTATTATTATTATTATTATTATTATTATTATTATTATTTCCATAGTATTATTATTTTATATGTAAAATTACTATTATATTATCATTCTTATTCAATTCGATTCTGCAATGCTTGCCGCTTGCATGATTGTAGTTAAATGTATGCATATATGTGTGTGTAGATTAACACCAAAGACATGTACAGTGAGAATTGTTATATATCAGATGTTGGATGTGACATTGTTACATTGTGCAATACTGCTGGTATTACTGTCAAGTCATCGCTACGTCATCGTGCGTATTTAGCACTGCGCTCACGGTCTTGGAGATACCTGGCCGCCCCAGGGGATTTCACCATTACATGTAATATTTGTTGAGAGGTGGGAGTAAATAATAACTATTTCTGGAGATTACGTAGGTACGTCAACTCAACGTCTATATAAGGTGGCTGCATCCTGTAGCGTCAGTCATTCTACTGGAAGAAGAGGCACAGTTGGCCATTAACTGAACGAGATGGAGAAGGCTCAGTGAACCATTAGTCTTTGGTCATTGAGAGAGTGAGGCTACAGTTGGTCGGTCACTTAGTTGAAGATACGGATGGGAAGGCTTACAACGAAGTCATAGAAGGATAGACCTGCAATGAGGTCATACAGTGCAGACGTACCAATAAGTCATATAATATGGAGAGGAAGCAGTCACAAGGATACATCACAAAATTAGGCGTGACATATCTACAGTAAACACCAGATCTAAGGAATACGTCGTAATTACACTCAAAGTGTTGAAGGTACAGTCAAGTGAAACAGTGAGGGGTACATTTCGTATAAGTTGTTAAATGTCCGGTCAAGAAGAATCCAAATTCATGTCTAGTTTCTTTCAGTTGCAATGTCATAATTTCATATTCTCACCTGTTTTAATCGCAGCAGTTCTCACTATACTATGTCACTTATTAGTGAGTGGTAGCTGGCGCCCTTCAAATAACGTATGTGTAAGTAAGCAGGTAAGAAGTAAGTGTGAGTACAGGGTTCGACGATTGTGTATTTTATTTAATGAATATTAATTTTCATATTTTCCATTTTAAAAGCAGATAATTTCATAATTTTCAATGAATATTAATTTTCATTTTTTCCATTTTAAAAGCAGATAATTTCATAATTTTCAAGTTAAATTCAGATTTATATATTTATAAAATTAGTAAGTCCACTAAATGGTATATTTCTCCGCTGACAGTCTTCTAATTCCGCCAAATTCAGCGGAAAATCCGCTAAGTTGGCAACACTGCAATGGACCATCATAGTATTTAGTCGCCTCTTACGACAGGCAGGGAACTCATAAATAACTGCGTGGAAGTAACGACTACGGCTACTTAGGAAGCTTGCTGTTGAATTGCTTGTGTGCAACTAATATAGTCAGTAGCAACAACTTGCTAGCTTGGGAAATCTTTAAAAATTCTGTGAAACCTGGACAGGAAGCATGATCATTTTATAAATATATACATAGACTAGCAATTACCCACGGCTTCGCTAGTGTGGATTTCGTAATTTTATCAGAGTAATTGTTCCTCGGCACTGTACTAAGAGACTATCTGAAAATTCCTAAAGTATAAAAACTCACCCAAAAATTGAGTTTCATTTACCCTAGAAATTCTTTGTAAACATGTTTGTGGTATTACCTTTGGGGCTAAGATAACCATGTGACATAGAACTGTACATGCGAGAAACAGTCTTCTCTCAAGTCAAAAATTAAATACATGTTTCATTATTTTTAAAGGAGATTCCAAATATCAATTTTCACGTCTGTAACATTTTCAGTTTTTAAGATATGACTATCCTCATAAAAATAAACTATTTTTCACTAATTTTCACCCCCTCTTAAGTGCTCTCTCCGAAAACGAAAAGGTACAGGTTCCTGTATTTTTAAAGGACTTCCCAAATACCAAGTTTCTTGTCTCTAGCATGTTATGTTTTTGACATATAATGTAAAATGAAATGGCGTATGGCTTTTAGTGCCGGGAGATCCCAGGACGGATTCAGCTCGCCAAGTGCAGGTCTTTTCATTTGACTCCCGTAGGCGACATGCGCGTCATGATGGGGATGAAATGATGTTGAAGATAACAAATACACCCAGCCCCCGTGCCAAGGAAATTAACCAATGATGGTTAAAATTCCCGACCCTGCCGGGAATCGAACCCGGGTCTCCTGTGACCAAAGGCCAGCACGCTAACCATTCAGCCATGGAGCCAGACAACATTTTTAATTTTTTGAGATATAACTATCCTCACACAAAGAATTCAACTAATTTTTCAATTCATTCACCCCCTTAAGTGGATTTTCCATAGATAAAAGATCACGTGTTTCTTTACTTTGAAAGAAGATTCCAAATATAAATGTCCATTCCTCTAACATCTTCAGTTTTTGAGATATAAGTATCCTCATAAAAAGAATTCAACTCCTTTTTCACCTCAGCCCGTTAAGTTGATTTCCTCCTCCCCTCCAAAAGTGCGTGTTACTTTATTTTTTAAAGTGATTCCAAGTAAAAGAATTTCACTTGTGCAACCTTAAGTTTTTGAGATATAAGTTTCTCCATAAAAAGAATTACATTTTTTCACTTCCTTTCATCCTCCCCCCTTAAGTGAATTTTCCAAAAACCAAAAACTTCTTTCTTTGTTTATAAAAGAGCTTCCAAATGACAATTATCCCGACTGTAACATCTTCAGTTTTGAGATATATGTATCCTCATAAAACGGAATTAAACTCCTCTTTCACCGCCCCCGCCCCAAGTTGATTTCCCCCCAATGCGCGTTTCTTTAATTTTAAAGGAGATTCCAAATACTAATTTTCACGTCTGTAACATCTTTAGTTTTTGAGATTTAAGTATCCTCATACAAAGTACTCAACTCATTTATAAAGTAATTCACCCCCCTTAAATGCATTTTCCAAAGACAAAAGATTGTGTTTTTTGTTTTTATTTTGAAAGAGAATTCCAATGCAAATTTTCATGTCTGCAATATCTCCAGTTTTTAGATATAAGTATCCTCATTAAAAGTATTCAACTCCTTTATCACTCCTCTCCCGACCGTTAAGTTGGTTTCCCCCCCCCACCCAAAAAATGCGTGTTTCTTTATTTTAAAAGGAGATTCCAAATACCTATTTCCACGCCTGCAACCTTCAGTTTTGAGATAAAAGTTTCTCCAGAAAAAGTATTCAATTTTTTTACTTCCTTTCACACTCCCCACTCAAGTGAATTTTCCAAAAACAAACAGTACCCATTTCTTTGAAAGAGCTTCCAAATACCAATTATCACGACTGTAACATCTTCAGTTTTTGAGGGTATGTATCCTTGTAAAAGGAATTCATCTCCGTTTTCATCCCCCTCCTACCAAGTTGATCCCCCCCGCAAATGCGTGTTTACGGGCTTCCTTATTTTTAAAGCAGATTCCAAATACCAGTTTTTGTTTTTAAAATCTTTAGATTTTTCAGTATGTATGTATGTATGTATACATTCTCATACAAATAATTCAACTAATATTCCAATCCTCCCACACACACCCCCCCCCCCCCCCCCCGTTAAGGGTATTTTCCGAAAGTTAAATAATATGTTTTTCCTTATTTTTAAAGGAGATTCCAAATACCAATTTTCACATCTGCAACATGTTCAGTTTTTGAGACATACTGTAGATACGCTAATTTTAAAAATTCACCCTCTTTTTCAGTTCTCCATAAGTGGATTTTCTGAAAAAAAATATTTGTTTCTTTACTTTTACAGGAAATTCCAAATACCAGTTTTTAAATCTAATATGTTACGTGTCCGAGTTAATTTGCAGGTATAGTCTTTTTAAAAATTCACCCCGTTTGTCACTCCCGTTCACCCCCTGTTAATCGGATTATCCAAAAACACAAAAATACGTGTTTATTTATTTTCAAAGGAGATTCCAAATTTCAATTTTCATGTCTGTAAAATCTTCAGTTTTTGACATATAAGTCTCCTCATAAAAGGTGTTCAGCCACTTTTCCCCCCATTTTTGCCCCCCTTAATAGGATTTTCCAAAAACAAAAAAATACGTATTTCTTTATTTTTAAAGGAGATTCCAAATACCAATTTTTACATCTGTAAACCTTTAAGTTTTTGAGATATAGATATCCTCATTTTTAAAATTCACCCCCTTAGTGACGGAATATCCAAAAATCCTCTCTTAGAGAGCACCTACATGTATCCCCAAAATCTCATTTCTTTATGTCCAGTAGTTTTGGCTTGGCGATGATGAATCAGTCAGTCAGTCAGTCAGTCAGTCAGTCAGTCAGTCAGGACAAGTAATTTTTATATATATATAGATTACATTATAACAACTTATTTTTTGTATTGTATCATGCAGATGTAGATTCATCTTGATATGTAGCTATCTTGATTCTTACAGTAGCATTCCTGATAGGAATAGGTAAGAGCGTTAACTGCCTCTCTAACTTCAGCATAGCTAAACTCAAGAATAGTCTCCTAGATTGCACATTAAGAAAAAGTCATAGTACACGTTTTCAACCAAACTCCCAGATAAATGTGCAAATGGCGACATAAATTTAAACCGCATTTTGATCTGGCTGTTGTACTACAGGCTCCAAGTAAATTTAATAACACATTTATTTTATCCATAATACTAACTGATCAACTGTTAAAATGAATTCAAACAAAATATGTTATCTCCTGAGTAAAAAATAGGTTTTCTTTGGTTTTTATGTTATTGGAGGATTTTAAAAAAAGCAATATCTCCTATTGTTTACAGCCTCAGAAAGCCACACCTTCACTCCAAGAGCTTACAGCAATTGCACAAGTAGGATACAACGCCAATCTCTTGCCTGCATTTTTGAAGGTCTTCCGTTATGAATCCAGTGTGACCTCCCTCTGTCAAACTCTATACCAACACTGATACTATTAAGGTTCCAAACTCTAGGTGTGTCTATCTTAATGGTATGTTTTTCCTTTCTCAAAATGATAGGAAATTTATAATTACTGGTAATTTGTTGGACAGTCATTATTACCAGATCCCTATCCTTGAATTTAAACCTCTTAAATATTTAGATCAGGTTTCCAGCATCATACTTTAATTCATAACAACATATAACACACACTACTGAGGATCTAATTCTGTATGGAGTTGTAGATCATGTACAGTATGCACCAAAATTATGCCAATCAGAATGTATCCAAAATCAATGATGTACCAATAAGAATGAATGAAACATTTCTAGATCATAAGAAGAAAGGAAGGAACAAGAAGGAGATTCTGACCTGTGTTTACCTTAAAAACCCTGTTAACTCTTAATATTTGACAACAAACCGGACTACTTTTGGTTTCATAACTTTTCCTGGCATTTAGTTAGTTCATTTGTGTCCTTGTCCAGATGTGGTACAGCTCCTTCCATGCAATTGACACACATTTTGGGGAGGCATAGCAGCAGCCCATAGAACAATTCAGCATATCCTACACACATTCATTGGGATTAGAGTCCAGATAATTTAGCAGTCGCAGCAGAGTGGAGAATTCATTGTCATGTTCTTCCAACCAGTCTTTAGAGACCTGAGTCAGGTGACATGATGCACTGTCCTGTTACAAGACATTCTTGTCAGGAAAGACTACCTGAAAATGTGGGTGTAGATTGCTAATAAGTTCCAGTAGTTTTCACCAGTCAATGTGTGTGGTACAATGACCAATGGCCCTAGGGTATGTCAGAAAACTGCTGCCCAGACCATGACACCACCTGCTGGGCACCAATAGTACAGGTGGGGAGGGTTGCCTCATGCTGTTTACGCCAGATGCAGACTTGACCGTCGGAACAGTGCAACAGGAAAAGGGACTTGCCGCTCCAGACAATCCTCTTCCATGCATCCAAGTTCACAGATGCATTACTTGGGCCCACATGAGGTACTGTTTCCAATGACGTGGCGTTGGTCTATGGCTCCGTAACCCAAGGTCCGCTGCATAGTCATTGCAGAAATAGGATGTACCTGCCCACTTTTGCACTGGTAGGTTAAATGCTCCACTGTGGAGCACCGCTGCTGTCATTTCAATCGTGACACCCAATGCTAGCCTCGCGCTTATCAATCACTCATGGCCAGCCGCACGTTTGATTTTCAGCTCGATGTATGTTCATGATTCCTCCAGTCTTGGTACATCCTCAATACTGTGGTAAGGGAACAGTCAACCAGAGCAGCTACTGTAGAGATACTGGCACCACAACTAGGGGCCCAATTACAGTATCTGCCCATGATCAAAGTCAATTATGTTGCCATGTTTACCCATCATGCCAAATGTTATCATCTGACATGCAGAGGAGAACTGCATGTTGTATGTGAGCTGCTCATGATGTCATCCTGTGGTATTGCATCATTGGTCACAAACTGTCACGTCCCACGTGTTCCTAATAAAGTGATCGTTAATTGTATTGCTGCCATACCAAAGCAACACATTACATCTTGTAATGGTTAGATATTAACATTAAATATTTAACATAATTTTAAATAAGAACCAAAACTTATATCAGGATCAAAAACTGATCAGTTATTATGAAGGTAGTTGAGGTAGAATTTTTCCAACAAAAAATATACAAATTATCTGCTCCTAAAGAATAAAGCCATTTGAAAATATAAAAATTAACATACAGCATGCGTAACTGTTCTGAAATTCCTCTAATGAACATCATAAAACTTACAGAATCATTTAGCAGCTTAAGGTAAAGATTAATCGCTCGAACACCTGGAATATAATAGCTGATTCTAATATTTTGTCCATGGAGACTGTAACCATTAAGGTTAACTTGCGTAATTTCTGCATCTTCACTAGAATTGAACTCAACCAAGCCCCAGTCTTGAGGACAGCCATTCTTCAAAGCAATCTGAAACAAATATAATTTTATAGAATGAAATATTTCCATTTCTACCAGATATCACCTTATATTACGTGGTATGTAGATTTTCCATTTACATATATTCAAGCACTACACTACTCCCTAGTTTCAACTTTCTCATATGCAACTCAAATAATTATGATTCTGCCAATGAGAATGTATCCACAATCAATGATGTACCAATAGGAATGAATGAAACATTTCTAGATCAAAAGAAGATAGGAAGGAACAAGAAAGATTCTGATCTGTGTGTACCTTAAAAACCCTGTTAACTCTTAATATTTGACAACAAACCGGACTACTTTTGGTTTCATAACTTTTCCTGGAATTTAGTTAGTTCATTTGTGTCCTTGTCCAGATGTGGTACAGCTCCTTCCAGGCACATCTACAGAGGTGAGATGCATGTACCATTTAACCACACACCAGTCCTCCTGCAAATCTTGAATATCTGGCAGTACCAGGAACTTAACCCAGCAACTAACAGCACTAATTGTTACACTGCAGAGGTGGACGTGTGAAGTATACATTTAGATCCACCTTTAAATATCTTCCTGTGCAGTTTTTATACAGTAGAACCTGCTCTAACGGACACCCTTATTCAGCAGACACCTCATTTTTCCACAGAACAGATTTTATTTTAGATAAGACACGTTAAAAAAAGCCTAATTTAAACGGACACCTCAAATTCCCGACAGTGGACATTGCCATTAGCCTCCCTCTTCCACTTTTCTTAAGTAGACACTTTACGCATTTGAGGACACTTTCCTTACACAGGACTAAGTCATTCTTTCTTTTAATATCATTCTGCAGACATACGGGAATTCCTTTTGAATAATTCTACTAATTCAAGTTCAAGGAAAAGAGAGATGAAACATACATAGGAACACTGAAGTAGCCATGAAGTTAATTGTTCTGTACAAGGCTCATTTCAAATCTTTCATTAGGTTTGTCTTGTGTTCAAATTAGTGTTCATTCTGAGATTTTTTTTTTTTTTACAAGTTGCTTCACGTTGCACCGACACAGATAGGTCTTATGGTGACGATGGGACATGAAAGGGCTATGAGTGGGGAGGAAGTGGCCGTGGTCTTAATTAAGGTACAGTCCCAGCCTTTGCCTGGTATGAAAATGGGAAACCAAGGAAAACCATCTTCAGGGCTGTCGACAGCGGGGTTCAAACCCACTATCCCCCGAATACTGGACACTAGCCGCATTTAAGCGGCTGCAGCTATCGAGCTCGGTCTGAGAATTTTAGTTGCCCGGGAATGCTACCAGTGACTGTTTACTCACAAGTTACCAAGACCTTCTTCATTACTTTTCACCCACCCCACCCCCTTAAGTGGATTTTCCGAAAGAAAAAAAAAAGTGGTTTTTTTAATTTTTAAAGAACATTCCAAAACACAAAAATGTTCATGTCTGAAACATCTTCAGTTTTTGAGATATAAGTATCCTCATAAAAATAATTCAATCCCTTTTTCATTCCTTTTTACAACCCCCTTAAGTGAATTTTCCAAACACAAAAAAATACGTGTTTATTTATTTTTAAAGAAGATTCCAAATACAAATTTTCATGTTTGTAACATCTTCAATTTTTGAGATATAAGTATCCTCATAATAAGAATTCAACCCCTTCCTCAGTCCTTTTTACAACCCCCATAAGTGAATTTTCTGAAAGAAAAAAATGTGATTTTTTAAAAAAGAGAGCATATACCAACTTTCACATCTGTAATATCTTCAGATTTGGAGAGATCAGTATCCTAATAAAATTAATTCAACCCACTTTCTCAGTACTTTTACACCCCCCCGCCCCCAACTAATTGTTTTTTTCGAAAACAAAAAAATACGTGTTAATTTATTTTTAAAAGAGATTAAAAATACCAATTTTGACGTTTGTTATATGTTAAGTTTTTGGGATATACTGTAGATAAGCTCATTTTAAAAATTCACCCCCTTTGACACTTCCCCTTAAGTGGATTTTGAGAAAATAAATTGTGTGTGTTCCTTTACCTTTACCGGAGACTCCAAATACCAATTTTCATGACTGTAACATCTTCAGTTTTTGAGATTTAAGTATCCTCATGAAACGTATGCGCGTGCGTAAGAGGATTTTTCAAAAACAAAAAAATACGTGTTTTCTTATTTTTAAAGAAGATTTCAAATACCAATTGTCACATCTTTAAACTGTTAAGTTTTTGAGATGGAGATACACACATTTTTAAAATTTACCCGCTTAGCAACAGAATATTCAAATATCCTCCCTTAGTGAGCACCTACATTGTAAAATAAATGTATCCTCAAAATTTCATTTCTTTATGTGCAGTAGTTTTGCCTCGGCGATGAAGAATCAGTTAGGCAGGAAGTCAGTCAGGACATTGTATATAGACTAGCAAGATACCCGTGCTTTGCTACAGCTTTAAACTGAAAATTATTATACAAAGTTTTACATTTTGAAGGGTCCACTGTCAGCTAAGCCTGTAAAATATGCCCTCACTTCGTACGTCAAACCTTTTCGGAGGGAATGATTATTTATTTTATGATCTAACACTCATTTGAACCCCGTACGGAAGAATTTGTGTGTTTTAAACCCTATCTTACTTAAAGTCTGGGATGTAAAAGCAACAGCCTGTGAAATTTTGATTTTGTATGTCGAACAGTAATAGAGGAATGAATACTTTTAAAGGGGTGAATGTTTTAAAATATTTATTAACATCTAGAGTACAGAAGACCAACTTTCATAAAGAAAACAAGTTAGTGCCTGAAAGGGTTTTGGAGGATCAACCACCATCTAAACCCCTTAGGGGAGAAATATTTTGAAGTATACGATATTTTACACCTAGGGCATAAAAGAACACCTTTCTAGTAAAATTACAACTTTGTACGTCAAGCAGCTTTGGAGCAAAGAATGATTTTGTTTACGGAGCTAACCTCATTTAACACTTTAGGGTTGGAACGTTAAAAACAATTTCCTATTTCATACCTAGGATTTCGAATTGGAATTTTGCCTTCGTATGTCAAACCATTTCGGAGGAAGAAATGAACATATCTGTTTTCGGATCTTAACCTCCATTTAACTCTCTGAGGAGCTAAATTTGTTTCAAACCTTCTGTTAATTAACGCCTAGGATATAATTTGGAATTTTAACTTCGTAATTCAAACGGTTTCATATAAATGCATATTTTTATCATTCTTCACCCCCCAGACAAAACCCCCTTAGTGGTGTATTGTTCTAAGTCCACTACTTATTTGTATCCTCATAAAAAATAATTCAAATTTAATTTGTGGGTTACTGTAGTCACGTCCTAGTTCGTGAACCATGGGCAACGGCTGAGTGGCCTAGTAAGTAGTCCTGAGAGTCGGGATACCAGTTGCTATGGAATGGGAGTGGGCGTCTCGGACATATTCTGAGTCGTGGCCCTCCTTGTGCTCAGGCGGCTAGGACTATACAATTCACCGATGGTCCATAACCTGTTAGAGGAGAGATCCTCGGTTGGACTATGTGCAAGTAGGGCAGCATCCTGCTTCATGAATTTACCGAGCTCAGAACACTTTAAGCAAGCCTCGGACCTATGGGAGTAATGGAGTCCCACTCCCATTTGACAGGCGAGGGACTCCTTGGAAACAGCTTGCCGAACGAAATGGAATTCGATGGGGAGCTATCAATATTAAGGGGCTTATGGAAGAAAGAAGGTAGAACTGGCTGAGTCAGCAAAGAGGATGCATCTGGATGTGCTAGGAGTAAGTGATATTCGGGTAAGGGGAGATAATGAGGAAGAGATAGGAGATTATAAAGTGTACGTGACGGGTGTTAGAAAGGGAAGGGCAGAGTCTGGGGTAGGGCTCTTTATCAGGAATACCATTGCACGCAACATAGTTTCTGTTAGGCACGTAAATGAGCAAATGATGTGGGTAGATTTGCCAGTGGGAGGAATTAGGACAAGAATTGTGTCCGTGTATTCACCATGTGAGGGTGCAGATGAGGATGAAGTTGACAAGTTTTATGAAGCATTGAGCGACATCGTGGTCAGGGTCAACAGCAAGGATAGAATAGTGCTAAAGGGCGATTTCAATGTGAGAGTTGGGAATAGAACTGAAGGATACGAAAGGGTGATGGGTAAATGTGGGGAAGATATGGAAGCTACTGGGAATGGAAAGCGTATGCTGGACTTCTGTGCTAGTATGGGTTTAGCTGTTACGAATACATTCTTCAAGCATAAGGCTATTCACCGCTACACATGGGAGGCTAGGGGTACCAGATCCATAATAGACTATATCTTAACAGACTTTGAATTCAGGAAATCTGTTAGGAATGTACGAGTTTTTCGCGGATTTTTCGATGATACAGACCACTATCTGATATGTAGTGAACTAAGTATCTCTAGGCCTAGGGTAGAGAAAGTGAAATCTGTCTGCAAACGAATAAGGGTAGAAAGTCTCCAGGACGAGGAAATTAGACAGAAGTACATGGATATGATTAGTGAGAAGTTTCGAAGCAGGTTCAGGATATAGACAGTGAATGGGTGGCATACAGGGATGCTGTAATAGAAACAGCAAGGGAATGCCTAGGAACAACTGTGTGTAAAGATGGGAAAAGGCGAACATCTTGGTGGAATGATGAAGTGAGAGCAGCCTGTAAACGTAAAAAGAAGGCTTATCAGAAATGGCTCCAAACAAGGGCCAAGGCAGACAGGGATTGGTACGTAGATGAAAGAAACAGAGCGAAACAAATAGTTGTTGAATCCAAAAAGAAGTCATGGGAAGATTTTGGTAATAACCTGGAAAGGCTAGGTCAAGCAGCAGGGAAACCTTTCTGGACAGTAATAAAGAATCTTAGGAAGGGAGGGAAAAAGGAAATGAACAGTGTTTTGAGTAATTCAGGTGAACTCATAATAGATCCCAGGGAATCACTGGAGAGGTGGAGGGAATATTTTGAACATCTTCTCAATATAAAAGGAAATCATCCTGGTGGTGTTGCAAACAGCCAAGCTCATGGGGAGGAGGAAAAGGATGTTGGTGAAATTATGCTTGAGGAAGTGGAAAGGATAGTAAAAAAACTCCATTGTCATAAGGCAGCAGGAATAGATGAAATTAGACCTGAAATGGTGAAGTACAGTGGGAAGGCAGGGATGAAATGGCTTCATAGAGTAGTAAAATTAGCGTGGAGTGTTGGGAAGGTACCTTCTGATTGGACAAAAGCAGTAATTGCACCTATCTATAAGCAAGGGAACAGGAAGGATGCAACAACTATCGAGGTATCTCATTCATTAGCATACCAGGCAAAGTATTCACTGGCATCCTGGAAGGGAGGGTGCGATCAGTCGTTGAGAGGAAGATGGATGAAAACCAGTGTGGTTTCAGACCACAGAGAGGCTGTCAGGATCAGATTTTCAGTATGCGCCAGGTAACTGAGAAATGCTTCGAAAGGAATAGGCAGTTGTGTTTATGTTTCGTAGATCTAGAGAAAGCATATGACAGGGTACCGAGGGAAAAGATGTTCGCCATACTGCGGGACTATGGAATTAAAGGTAGATTATTAAAATCAATCAAAAGGCATTTATGTTGACAATTGGGCTTCAGTGAGAATCGATGGTAGAATGAGTTCTTGGTTCAGGGTACTTACAAGATTTAGACAAGGCTGTAATATTTCACCTTTGCTGTTCGTAGTTTACATGGATCATCTGCTGAGAGGTATAAAATGGCAGGGAGGGATTCAGTTAGGTGGAAAGGTAGTAAGCAGTTTGGCCTACGCTGACGACTTGGTCTTAATGGCAGACTGTGCCGAAAGCCTGCAATCTAATATCTTGGAACTTGAAAATAGATGAAATGAGTATGGTATGAAAATTAGGCTTTCGAAGACTAAATTGATGTCAGTAGGTAAGAAATTCAACAGAATCAAATGTCAGATTGGTGATGCAAAGCTAGAACAGGTCGATAATTTCAAGTATTTAGGTTGTGTGTTCCCCCAGGATGGTAATATAGTAAGTGGGATTGAATCAAGGTGTAGTAAAGCTAAGGCAGTGAGCTCGCAGTTGCGATCAGCAGTATTCTGTAAGAAGGAAGTCAGCTCCCAGACGAAACTATCTTTACATCGGTCCGTTTTCAGACCAACTTTGCTTTACGGGAGCGAAAGCTGAGTGGACTCAGGATATCTTATTCATAAGTTAGAAGTAACAGACATGAAAGTAGCGAGAATGATTGCTGGTACAAACAGGTGGGAACAATGGCAGGAGGGTACTCAGAATGAGGAGATAAAGGCTAATTTAGGAATGAACTCGATGGATGAAGTTGTACGCATAAACCGGCTTCGGTGGTGTGGTCATGTGAGGTGAATGGAGGAGGATAGGTTACCTAGGAGAATAATGGGACACTGTTATGGAGGGTAAGAGAAGTAGAGGGAGACCAGAACGACGATGGTTAGACTCGGTTTCTAACGATTTAAAGATAAGAGGTATAGAACTAAACGAGGCCACAACACTAGTTGCAAATCGAGGATTGTGGCGACGTTTAGTAAATTCTCAGAGGCTTGCAGACAGAACACTGAAAGGCATAACAGTCTATAATGATAATGTATGTATGTATGTATATATGTATTTATGTATGTAAGTAATTAATTTAATTCAATAATTCCACACCCACTCCCGCACATACGTGTGTCTATATTTTTAAAGGAGATTCCAAATACAAATATTCTCGCCCATAACATCCTTAATTTTCGAGATATAAGTATCCTCAAACAAAGAATTCACCTCATTTTACAATTAATTTATCTCCCCCCACCTCCACTGGATTCTCCGATAACAAAAGAATGCGCGTTTCTTTTTTAAAAGGAGTTTCCAAATACAAATTTTCATGTCTGTGTCATCTTCAGTAATTGAGATATAAATATCCTCATAAAAAGAAATCATCCCCTTTTACAGTCCCAACCTCTTAAGTTTTTTTTCCGAAATAAAAACTACGTGTTACTTTATTTTTAAAAGAGATTAAAAATACCAATTTTAATGTCTGTAATATGTGGTAAGTTTTTTGATATACTGTAGATATGCTCATTTTAAAAATTCACCCTCTTTAACACTACCCATTTACTGGATTTTCAGAAAACAAATGATGCGTGTTCCTTTACTTTTACAGGAGATCCAATTACCAATTTTAATGTCTGTAACATCTTCAGTATTTGATATATAAGTATCCTCATAAAAATAATTCAGCACTTTCTTCATTTCTTTTCACCCACCCCACCCCCTTAAGTGCATTTTCCAAAAACAAAAGAATATGCGTTTCTTTATTTTTAAAGAAGATTCCAAATAAAAATTTTCATATCTGCAATATCTTCAATTTTTGAGATATAAGTATCCTCATAAAAAGATTTCTACTCGCTTTCCAATCCTTTTAACAACCCCCTTAAATGAATTTTCCTAAAACAAAAATGGAGGTTTCTTTGTTTTTAAAGGTTATTCCAAATACCAATGTTCACGTCTGTAATATTTCAGTTTTGGAGATACCAGTATCCTAATGAAAATAATTCAACCCCATTTTTCAGTCATTTTACCCCCCCGCCCAAGTGTTTTTTCTGAAGAAAAAAAAAAGCCTTACTTCATTTTTAAAAGAGATTGAAAATACCAATTTTCATGTCTGTAATATGTGGTAAGCTTTTTCGATATACTGTAGATATGCTCATTTTAAAAATTCATCCCCTTTAACACTTCACCTTAAGTGTATTTTCAGAAGACAAATTTTGCGTGTTCCTTTACTTGTACAGAAGATCCAAACACCAATTTTCACGTCTGTAACATCTTCAGTATTTGATATATAAGTATCCTCATAAAAATAATTTAACACTTTCCTCAGTTCTTTTCACCCACCCCAACCCCTTAAGTGGATTTTACGAAAACAAAAATACGCGTTTCTTTATTCTTCGAGGAGATTCCAAATACCAATTTTCACGTCTGTAACATGTTACGTTTTTTAGATATATCGTCGATACACTCATTTTAAAAATTCAACCCATTTGTGACTCCTGTTTACCCACTCTTAAGAAGATATTCCAAAACCAAACAAAAATAAGTGTTCCTTTATTTTTAAAGAAGATTTCAAATACCAATTTTCAAGTGTGTAACATCTTCAGTCTTTGAGATATAAGTATTCTCAGAAAAGGTACTCAACCCCTTTTTCACCTTTTTCTCACACCCCTTAAGAGGATTTTCCGAAAACAAAAAAATACAGGTTTCCTTATTTTTAAGGAAGATTCCAAATACCAGTTTTCACGTCTTTAAACTGTCAAGTTTTTGAGATATAGATACACTCTTTTTAAAAACTCACCCCGCTTTTCAACCCCTTAGCGATGGAATATATAAAAATCCTCCCTTAGTGAGAACCTACATTGTAATATAAATATATCCTCAAAATTTCATTTCCTTATGTTCAGTAGTTTTGGCTCGGCGATGATGAATCAGTCAGTCCGGACATGTTACTTTATATATATAAACTAGCAATATACCCGTGCTTCGCTACAGTATTATACTGAAATTTATAATTGAATGCTTAACGTTTTATAAATAATCCTCCGAAATTCGCGATCTGACTCGTTTTCTGAGAGATTACGGCAAAGTTCCTCACATCTTCAATCTTTCTTTTCAGCAATCGATATCGAAATTCCCGGGCTAGGTCCAGGTATTCCACGCGGTCCCTAAATCTTTGCCATCTTTTCCTATAAGCATTTTTAGTATGGATCAAATCCTGAAGGAGATCCGGTGTGGTGTCGTCTTGGGTGCCTTGGCGGTACTGAACCCGCGGCCGGACTGTATTCGTGGTCATTACCAGGCCAGGACCCGTTTCAAGCGCGGTCCGCACAATTTGATGACGGTCCAGAAAATTATTATTATTATTATTATTATTATTATTATTATTATTATTATTATTATTATTAGATGTTCTGGACCCCACAGCAAGATGCAAGACCGCTACTTGGCGGTAAATTACATCTGCTGCCATTGTCATTGTTGGCAATGTGACCAGCAGCAATGTCGCACGTAGGCAAGTGTGCAGGATTTCTGGCGATACGAATGACATACTTCCATGCATTATTGACCTTATTATAGAGGTGAACAATTTGACGGTCAATCTCATTCCTATCGTTTATTTCAAATGTGCTTAAATTATTATTTATATGCCAGGAGAGTCTACTGTTATCTAAGAACGTTCTCCCAAGGAAAAGATGGTTGCTGAAATCCAACGCAGGAAAGATAAAAACTGATAGGTTTATGATCAGAATAAGTACATCGAAAATCTACAGCCTGTTCCCAGTCATTCGACAGGGTCAGGAATTGAATGAATAAAGCCCCATCTAGCACTCCTCTGGGGCAATGGTCGATGAATGACAAATGAAATGAAATATTGGACAGTGTTGCTGGAATGAATGATGACAAGGAAAAACGGAGTATCTGGAGAAAAACCTGTCCCGCTTCCATTTTGTCCAGCACGAATGTCACACGGAGTGACCGGGATTTCAACCACGGAACCCAGCTGTGAGAGGCCGCCTGAGCAACGGAGGCTCCTTATAAGTACATTATGAACAGTAAAATCAATTGGTCTCACCTCCCTTTACACCCCACCGCCGTTAAGTTTATTTACTCCCCAACCGAAAAAAAATTAAAAGAAGGCGTGTTTCCTTTTTTTATAAAGGAGATTCCAAACACAAATGTTCACGTCTATTACCCTCAGTTTTGAGATATAAGAAACCTCATACGAATAATTCACTTTTTTCACTTCCTTTCACACTCCCCCCCCCCCAAGTGAATTTTCCGGCAAAAATTTACTTGTTTCTTTAATACTAAAGGATTTTCTAAATACCAATTATCACGACTCTAAGTTCTTCAGTTTCGATTTATGCGTCCCCGTGAAAGGAATTCAACTCTTTTTCACTCCCGCGCCGCAAGATGGTTCCCCCCCCCCCAAACCGCGTTTTTCTTTGTTATTAAAGGAAATCCAAATACCAATTTTCACGTCTGTTACAACTTCATTTTTATTAGATGTATGTATTCTCATACAATTAATTTTTCAATTCTTTCACCCCCCCCCCCCCCGCTTCATTGGATTTTCCGAAAATACGTGTTTCTTTACTTTTAAAGAAGATTCCAAATATCAAATTTCACGTCTGTAACATCTTCATTTTTGAGATATCAGTAGCCTAATTAAAAGAAATCAACACCATTTTCAGTCACTTTCACCCTCCCCCACTCCACCCAAGTGGTATTTCCGAAAACTAAGAATACACGTTCCTATATTTTTAATACAGATTTAAAAAATACCATTTTTCACTTCTGTATCATATTAAGTTTTTTGATATATACTGTAGAAATTCTCATTTTAAAATTTCACCCCTTTTTAATTCCCCTTAAGGAGAGTTTCCAAAAACAAATCACCTATGTTACTTTACATTTACAGGAAATTCCAAATACCCACTTTTTACGTCTGTAACATTTTACCTTTCTCAGATATTCTGTAGATATTGTCTTTCGAAAAATTCACCCCAATTTGTCACTCCTGTTTAACCGCCATTAACTGGATTATCCAAAAACAAAAAATACGTGTTTCTTTATTTTTAAAGGAGATCCCATATACAAATTATCAGTTCTTTAATATCTTCTGTTTCTGAGATATATGCATCCTCATTAAAGGCATTCAACCATTTTACACCCCTCCTATTGGGATTTACAGAAAACAAAAAATACCTGTTTCTTTATTTTTAAAGGAGATTCTAAATACCAGTTTTTACATCTGTAAAGTTTAACAGTTTTGAGATATAGATACACTCATTTTAAAAATTCACCCCCATTTCACCCCCCCCCCCAATGAATTGGATTTTCCAAAAACAAAAAAATACATGTTTCTTTATTTTTAAAGGAGATCCCAAACACCATTTTTCAGGATCTGAAATATAAGTAGCCTCATTAAAGTCATTCAACCCATTTTCACCCTTTTCCACCCTTCCTATTGGAATTTTCCAAAAACAAAAAATATGTGTTTCTTTATTTTTTAAGGAGATTCATAATACCAATTTTCACATCTGTAAACTTTTAAAATTTTAGGATGTAGAACACTCATTTTAAAATTTCACTCCCCTCTTCACCCCCCCCCCCATTATTTGGATTTTCCAAAAACGAAAAATGCCTGTTTCTTTATTATTTTAAAGTTGATCCCAAATATCAATTTTCAGGTCTGTAATATCTTAAGGTTCTGAAATATAATTAGCCTCATTAAAGGCATTCAACACATTTTCACCCTTTTCCACCCTTCCTATTGGGATTTTCCAAAAACAAAAAAATACATGTTTCTTTATTTTTAAAGGAGATCCAAAACACCAACTTTCAGGTCTGTAATTTATTCAGTTTCTGAGATCTAAGTATCCTCATTAAAAGCATTCAACCCATTTTTCACCCCTTTCCACCTTTCCTATTGGGATTTTCCGAAAACAAAAAAATAAGTGTTTCTTTATTTTTAATGAAGATTCTAAACACCAATTTTTACATCTGTAAACTTTCAAAGTTTTGAGATATAGATACACTGATTTTAAAAATTCAGCCCCCTTTTCACACTCCCATTAATTGGATTTTCCAAAAACAAAAAAAAATGTGTTTCTTTATTTTTAAAGGAGATCAAAAGTACCAATTTTCAGGTCTGTAATACCTTCAGTTTCTGAGATATAAGTACCGGTATCCTGATTAAAGGCATTCAACCACTTTTTCACCCCTCCTATTGGGATTTTCTGAAAACAAAAAAATACGTATTTCCTTATTTTTAAAGAAGATTCTAAATACCAATTTTTACATTTGTAAACTTTTAAAGTTTTGAGATATAGATTCACTCATTTTAAAATTTCACCCCCCTTTTCACCCCCTTAGCGACGGAATATCCAAAAATCCTCTCTTAGCGAGCACCTACATCTTAATATGAATGTATCCCCATAATTTCATTTCTTTATGTCCAGTAGTTTTGGCTGGGCGATGATGAATCAGTCAGTCAGTCAGGACAAGCTATTTTATATATATAGATGTCAGAAATTTATTTCCCTTCCACCTATTCAATACAACTCAATGTATTGAATTGTATATATACATACATACAGTATTTTCTTTTTAAAGAGATCACAGATACACTGGAATTTTCCGAGACAGGGAAATAGGTAGTGGAAAGAAGTCTGAAAACAATTATTCTTCCCTTTATGTTTTTTTCAGACTTTAGCCTCTTGTTCATTATATTAGTGATTCATGCATAAGAGATTTAAAAGGCTAACAATGTCAGACATCTGAATTATATACTTTGTTTGTGGTACCTTTCTTCATTTTTTATTCTGAGCTTATTTACATTATATTTCTTACATTCATCATAAAAATATTTAGAATGGGTTCACCAATGAAATTATTAAAATCTCTTCTTGATTAACTTGGATAAAGAAAGTTCATTCTTGAAGTTTATAAACGACAACATTAGTTAAGATCACATTGAAATAATTAGTCATTTTAAGTGAATAATGTTCATTCTTGAAGTTCATAAATAAATTAAGTTCACTTTGAAAACAAAGGTCATTCTTGATAATGGAACTAATGAAATTAATACAAGTTCCTTTCTGAAATGATCAATATGTGCGAGCAAATAAAGTTCAATCTTGATATGCCTATCAAATTTTGCGCTAAAGTTCATTCTTCAATTAGCTAACTAACATAATATGGAGGTAAACAAAGTTATAATTAGTAGAAATGTTGACGAAGTGGCTGAGTTTCAATGTTCCCACTCGTTAGCAAGTTCGCCGGTACAACTTGATATTACACTGGCTTTAAAAAGTAGCAAGTCATTTGAAAAATTGGAATGTATGAGTTCGAAATCATATAGAATGAGAGTTAAATTTGCTGGAAAGTTTTAAAGTGACTTGCTGAATTGAAAGTTACTTGATAAGACACAGTTCACACTATTCCTTAATGACACAGATGCATGTCACCTTACTGAAAAACTGGCTCCGTTTGACTGTGTCCTCACAGACTGTAGTACCATATCTACCATGGATCAGGAACACCATCACTACGTCCCTCGAAGTTACGACGTCCACCATAGATCAGGAACACCATCATCACATCCCTCGAAGTTACCACGTCCATCATAGATCAGGAACACCATTACCACGTATCCCTCGGAGTTACTATGTCTCCAACGGCAGTTCACATGACAATACGGGCGGTCGGAGTATGCACGGGGCGTTGGTTTACACACACCACTTTGAGTTATATTGCACTGTTCGTTCCAAGTAGGACGTCTAATATGCACAGTAATTTGCACCAAGTCCACTAATAAGGTGATTGACTTGTCATGAGACACTGAATTTACTAAGTTCCACTTGCCAGTTCAATGCAATTAAGTAAGTTTTAAACAAAGTTTATGCTAAGATAACTGAACCTTCACAGTACCCCGACTTCACTAAGTTCTGACTGTCAGGTTAATGCAGTCCAAACTGAGCTCGATAGCTGTAGTCGCTTAAGTGAGGCCAGTATCCAGTAATCAGGAGATAGTGGGTTTGAACCCCACTGTCGGCAGCCCTGAAAATGGTTTTCCATGGTTTCCCATTTTCACACCAGGCAAATGCTGGGGCTGTACCTTAATTAAGGCCACGGCCGATTCCTTCCCATTCCTAGGCCTTTCCTATCCCATCATCGCCATAAGACCTATCTGTGTCAGTGCGACGTAAAAAAAAAAATGCAGCTCAAGGAAACTGAAATAAAGTCTATTCATTCAACTTCACACGTGATCATAGTGTAGGATTCAGTCTATGTTCCCAATGTGTTGAGAAACAGTCTACTATCACTCTATCACCACAAAATACTAAATAGTTAATGGCACTGTCTTTATGTCTGACGATGAAGTATTAGGCATGTAGTTTCCACAAACAAAGTCCTGTAGTTTACACAAACAAAGTCCTAGCTGGTTAATTTACTCATAGAAGTGAACACGCAGACTCGTATTAATTTATACGTTAATCAACAGTCCTATCACACACAGTATTAACATGTCCAATGTCTAACACTTGTATATTATAAGTCACGTGAATGTTTAAGTATCTGAAAAAACTTAGAATGCAGGATTTACACCACTGTCGGAGTTTATGCTCGGCTGTATCTCGCAGGTACTTAGTTCAACGTTCGGACTCGACACTCGCACACAAAGTTGAACTTCACTGTCAGCACAACCTCGGGCAGCAGGTCTCTACTATGCTGTACTGTGCTGTACTGTGTCTATACTGTCCTCTCGCTCGTCTTATACACCCAGGCTTGACTCAGAGCATACAAGACATAGAAATTACTTGATATCTTGACGTCGCGATATATCCTTAAATAAGATAGTTATTAACATGATATTTGAACATGAGCTATCTGTTATTGTAAGCTACATGGTCCCATTGTCCGTTAGTCGACATCTCATCTGGAAGCAGAGATATAAAAAAGCTTCCAGATGTTTCTCTCTGAAGTGTGGGCCATGCGCTTTGTGACGTCGTAGTCATGTCTTAGCAGGCTGCCCTGAGCTCACTCGCCAGAAGCGTTGCATCATAGCCCACAATGTGCACAATTTGAATGGATGAAACAGACCGCGCAGTCACCAGTTCGATTACGGTCGGTTCCTGTTTCAATATATCAATGTATAGGAAACTGTGATATAATTAAATAGTTGTGATCATATGAATGGGATGTCAATTAAGCATGTGAGAATAACTGTACTGAAGTCCGAGTAAGAAGCATCTTTTGAGTTTCAAGCAGTTGTAATTGATTTCAAAGCATTTCTTGGAAGTAGACATATGTACAATTGCTGTTAATATTGATTTCATTCACATTAGATCCTTAGGACTTCCATCGATGGGTTGTTCTCTATTGTCAAAATATTATTGTATAATAATTTGTGTTGAGTTTTTCCATTACATCAACTTATGTTTCTCCTTTGAACTCTGAGTCTGGTTTTCTTCTGTAATTTACAGTATTCTATTTTTCTGAACCTAAAATTGAACTATAATCTATTTGTCCTGAACCTAGATCCATCAAGCCTTAATCAAGTTTTCAATTCAGTTTTGCAGAGGGAAACCAGGGTGGTGGATTATAATAACATACATTTGAACTGTTTGTACTAACGTAAGAATTCAACTCAACATTAACTTACATTCCTTACTCTGCAGAAATAGGATATTGTAACTAAAGAGTTGTGTCCCTCCCATATATTCATTAATTCTCCTGAAAATATTAAGCCATTACAAAATATCCATAGTGAATGCCATTTCTATACAGTACTGACAATTAAAATACGAGAACACATCCTTTTATTTTTCTACATAGTCTCCATTACATTCAATTAAATTAAATGGCGTATGGCTTTTAGTGTCAAAAGTGTTCGAGGACAAGTTCGGCTCGCCAGATGCAGCTCTTTTGATTTGACTCCCGTAGGCGACCTGCACGTCTTGATGAGGATGAAATGATGATGAAGACTACACATACACCCAGCCCCCGTGCCAGCGAAATTAACCTATTATGGTTAAAATTCCCGACCCTGTCGAGAATTGAACCCAGGATCCCTGTGACCAAAGACCAGCACGCTAACCATTTAGCCATGGAGCCGGACCATTACATCCAATACAAGTCCTCCAATTCTTACGAAGTTTATGGAGTTCTCTAGAAGAAAAAAAAAATCCTTTAGTTGTCTGTGCAGTCACTTGTGAGCCACCTTCATCTTTCGCCCAAACAGAATGTCTCTCCTCCCTGTGCCTCCCTGAGTGGCCCAAAAGTGGTAGTAAAATACCTAGGGTCGTGGTCTGGTGAATATGTTGGATGTGTTATTTTTTGTTTATTTCATATTTTTAAAGTCGTACCGACACAAGCAGGTCTTATGGTAATGATGTAATAGAACAGGGCTAGGATCTGGAAGGAAGATATAGTGGCCAATTAAAGAACAGTCTAGAATGAAAATGTGTAACCACTGAAAACAATTTTCAGGGCTTCCAACAGTGGGGTTGAACCCACTATCTCCAGAAAGCAAGTTAAGAGCTATGTGACCTGTCTGTGTAACCAACTTGCCTGGAAGTGGAAGACACTAAAAATGCAGCCCGTGGCTGGTTGCAACTGTTGCATGGGCAGTATAGGGCTAGGTATAGTCATGTTGCTGCTGTGAAAAATGAACATCACTATTATGAACAGACATCTGTCCATGAATTTCAATAGGATTTACACCTTCATTATTAAAATAACAAATAACAGACCGCTGTTCTTCTTTCATGTTTGTCTGAAGTGGGGCGGCCAATGTTACAAGGGATGGTCTCTGCTTGTCTGCAAGGTGCTGCTACCTCCAGGGCATTCATTAAAGTCTTTTTAACAGTACTGCCAGCGGACAGAACTGTCGCATGATATTTGGAATTTTTATTACATTTTTAAGGCTTTCATATGACTTGCCCTGGTAAAACATGTGCTATAAGGAATATGAAGCGCCTTTTCTTCTTTGTTATATGTCCCCTATCTGCATCCTCCAATTCAGCTGGGATTTCATACCTAGTTGCCAATGGCCATAGCCGTGTTGAAACACCGGATCCCGTGAGATCTCCGAAGTTAAGCAACATTGGGCGTGGTCAGGAGTTGGATGGGTTGCCATGCGCTGTTGGCGGGGGGTAAGGGAATGGAGGAGCGGAAAGGAACTGGCCACCCTACCGTACGTAAACTCCGGCTCAGGAACACCTCTGCGGAGGTTCGGACCTGCCTTCGGGCAGAATAACACTTACCTTACCTCATAGCTAGTACAGTATTTATGTAGTATTAAATTTATGTAGTATTAAATTTATGTAGTATTAAATAATAATTGTAATAGTTTCTCCTCACCTGGCAATATGGAGGATTGACTACAGAGGAAAAAACTTTCCTGAACTCCCCCATATCACGGAAATCCTTTGGTAATCTGTCCACATACAGGCACTTGGAATGGAGGGAATCAAATGTTACATGGCTTGAGTCAAGCCAATCGCAACAAAGAGTCCAATTTTCCACTTGTTTGCCATCTAGCATGTTTTTTGCCTGAAGAGCAGCTTCTTTGGTTGTGTACTCCACAAACCCATATCCTTTAGTGTCACCTTCAAGGAGAAAGAAACAAAAGAAAGTCAAATCAGAATAATATTTAATGTTCAAAAATATCTAGAGGTCAGAATTTACAAGAATCAAATCAGTGTTTTCTACATTGTTGGCAAGTAAGGTTTGGAAAAACTTCCATTAATAATCTAGAATTTGAAATACATACAGCTTTACTTGCAAATTAGTCCTTGGAATAAAATAGTATTCATTAAATCACAAAACAAAATGTGGCATCAATGGTAATTACACCTTTTACCTCCTCTCTAAATCGCTAGCATGACATTCATTCATTTACACAGATAACAAATGCGGGTATTTATCCAACCCACCTTCCATGCATTCCTTTAAATGTCAAACAGGTATATTCAACAGAGGAACAGAGTTAATAATAACAATTTAAAGCTGCAGCTCTTTCTACAATTGACCTATTTAAGGTATTTGATAGGGTGGATCATGGGAGACTACTGGCAAAAATGAGTGCAATTGGACTAGACAAAAGAGTGACTGAATGGGTTGCTATATTTCTAAAAAATAGATCTCAGAGAATTAGAGTAGGTGAAGCTTTATCTGATCCTGTAATAATTAAGAGGGGAATTCCTCAAGGCAGTATTATCGGACCTTTATGTTTTCTTATATATATAAATGACATGAGTAAAGGAGTGGAATCGGAGGTAAGGCTTTTCGCGGATGATGTTATTCTCTGTAGAGTGATAAATAAGTTACAAGATTGTGAGCAACTGCAACGTGACCTCAAAAATGTTGTGAGATGGACAGCAGGCAATGGTATGTTGATAAACGGGGTTAAAAGTCAGGTTGTGAGTTTCACAAATAGGAAAAGTCCTCTCAGTTTTAATTACGGTGTTGATGGGGTGAAAGTTCCTTTTGGGGATCATTGTAAGTATCTAGGTGTTAATATAAGGAAAGATCTTCATTGGGGTAATCACATAAATGGGATTGTAAATCAAGGGTACAGGTCTCTGCACATGGTTATGAGGGTGTTTAGGGGTTGTAGTAAGGATGTAAAGGAGAGTGCATATAAGTCTCTGGTAAGACCCCAACTAGAGTATGGTTCCAGTGTATGGGACCCTCACCAGGATTACCTGATTCAAGAACTGGAAAAAATCCAAAGAAAAGCAGCTCGATTTGTTCTGGGTGATTTCCGACAAAAGAGTAGCGTTACAAAAATGTTGCAATGTTTGGGTTGGGAAGAATTGAGAGAAAGAAGAAGAGCTGCTCAACTAAGTGGTATGTTCCGAGCTGTCAGTGGAGAGATGGCGTAGAATGACATTAGTAGACGAATAAGTTTGAATGGCGTTTATAAAAGTAGGAAAGATCACAATATGAAGATAAAGTTGGAATTCAAGAGGACAAACTGGGGCAAATATTCATTTATAGGAAGGGGAGTTAGGGATTGGAATAACTTACCAAGGGAGACGTTCAATAAATTTCCAATTTCTTTGAAATCATTTAGGAAAAGGCTAGGAAAGCAACAGATAGGGAATCTGCCACCTGGGCGACTGCCCTAAATGCAGATCAGTATTGATTGATTGATTGATTGATTGATTGATTGATTGATTGATTGATTGATTGATTGAAGGAAAGATCTTCATTGGGGTAATCACATAAATGGGATTGTAAATAAAGGGTACAGATCTCTGCGCATAGTTATGAGGGTGTTTAGGGGTTGTAGTAAGGATGTAAAGGAGAGGGCATATAAGTCTCTGGTAAGACCCCAACTAGAGTATGGTTCCAGTGTATGAGATCCTCACCAGGATTAACTGATTCATGAACTAGAAAAAATCCAAAGAAATGCAGTTCGTTTGCTCTGGGTGATTTCCGACAAAAGAGTAGCGTTACAAAAATGTTGCAAAGTTTGGGCTGAGAAGACTTGGGAGAAAGAAGACTAGCTGCTCAATTAAGTGGTTTGTTAGGCAAAAATATCTTAAAGATAATTTTATAAAACCACCTAATCAATACATACCATGTTTAATGTGGACTAAATCTACATTAATTTGTATAGACTTATCAGGTACATGTTTCACCCTTTTTTGGACATCTTCAGCCACAATAACACACAAAATTAATGGCATTTTAACACAAATTAAATCTTGTCAGTCCTATTCTAAGTTGTTACTTGTAAGTGGTATGTTCCGAGCTGTCAGCGGAGAGATGGTGTGGAATGACATTAGTAGACAAATAAGTCTAGGTGGTGTCTTTAAAAGTAGGAAAGATCACAATATGAAGATAAAAGTTGGAATTCAAGAGGACAAATTGGGGCAAATATTTGTTTATAGGAAGGGGAGTTAGGGATTGGAATAACTTACCAAAGGTGACCTTCAATAAATTTCAGATTTCTTTGAAATCATTTAAGAAAAGGCTAGGAAACAACAGATAGGGAATCTGCCACCTAGGCGACTGCTCTAAATGGAGATCAGTATTGATTGATTGATTGATTGATTGATTGATTCAATTGAATCACTATTAAGTGTTTCTGTGGTGGTTGGTAGTGTAGCGTGTTGTAAATATGAAGAGGAAAGTGTTAGGACAAACATACCCAGTCCCCAGGTCAGAGGAATTAATCAGAGGCAATTAAAATCCCTGACCTGGCCAGGAATCGAATCCGGGATCCTCTGAACCGAAGGCCTCAACGCTGACCAACTGAATGGGTGGCTGCCTTTCTGGAAAATAGAACTCAGAGAATTACAACAGGTGAAGCATTATCTGATCCTGTAATCATTAAGAGGGGAAATCCTCAACGCAGTATTATTGGACTTTCTTGTATATATCTATATGATATGAGTAAAGAACTGGAATCAGAGATAAGGCTTTTTGCGGATGATGCTATTCTGTGCAGAGCAATAAATAAGTTACAAGAATGTGAGCAACTGCAAAAAGACCTGGACAACAGGAAATGGTTGATAATAAACGGGGCTAAAAGTCAGGCTGTGAGTTTCACTAATGGGAAATGTTCTCTCAGTTTTAATTACTGCACCGATTAGATTAATGTTCCTTATGGGGATCACCGTAAGTACCTAGGTGTTAATATAAGGAAAGATCTTCATTGAGGTAATCACATAAATGGGATTGTAAATAAAGTGTACAGATCTCTGCATATGGTTATGAGGATATTTATGGGTTGTAGTATGGATTTAAATGAGAGGGCATATAAATCTCTGGTAAGACCCCAATTAGAGTATTAGAGTATACTTAGATGTTAGGCCCCTTTAAACAACAAACATTATCAAGCAGCATCTGGAGTATAGTTCCAGTGTATGAGACCCTCATCTGGATTACGGTACTTGATTCTAGAACTGGAAAAAATTCCAAAGAAAGGCAAGCTCGATTTGTTCTGGGTGATTTCCGACAAAATAGTAGCATTAGTTTAAAAATTTTACGAAAGTTAATTGAGATCAACCTATTCAATACAGTTGGGTTCTTAAAGTTAAGATTTACATCTTGTTATACTAAATTGACGGGACATGTTTCGTCCATTGTATGGGCATCATCAGCCGTATTCTCATGCTTAAAAAATAAAGATCAGGATCAGGTGAAGCATTATCTGATCCTGTAATCATTAAGAGGGGAAATCCTTTAACTTTAAAAACCCAACTGTATTTAATAGGTTGATCTCAATAAACTTTTGTAACATTTTTAAACTAATGTACATTTCAATACGGACCGATCATGAAATTTATAACATGTAAAATAGTAGCATTACGAAAATGATGCAATGGTTTGGCTTATAAGACTTGGGAGACACCTGCACAGCTAGGTGGTATGTTTTGAGCTGTCAGTGGAGAGATGACTTGAAATGACAGAAGACTAATAATTTTGAGTGGTGTTTTTAAAGTAGGAAAGATCACAATATGAAAATAAAGTTGGAATTCAAGAGGACAAATTGGGACAAATATTAGTTTACAGGAAGGAGAGTTAGGGATTGGAATAATTTACCAAGGAAGACTTTCAATAAATTTTGAAATACTTCGCAATTATTTAAGTAAAGACTAGGTAAACAACAGATAGGGTTCTGCCACCTGGGCGACTGCCCTAAATGCAGATCAGTGGTGACTGCTGATGATGTTATTTGCTTTTATGTCGCACTGACACAGATAGGTCTTATGTCAATGATGGGACAGGAAAGGCCTAGGAATGGGAAGGAAGCATCCGTGGCCTTAATTAAGGTACAGCCCCACCATTTGCCTGGTGTGAAAATGGGAAACCATGGAAAACCATCTTCAGGGCTGCCGACAGTGGGGTTCGAACCCACTGCCTCCCGAATACTGGATACTGGCTGCAGTTATGATGATGATGAAAGCAAACTGATACCGATTAAGGATTGTAAATACTATATCACAAAATTACCTACACAGAAATATTAAGTAGTTTCAAATCTATGGTCTACGTACAGTGTAAATTTTGGAAAACTGAACTGGATTAACCATTTATAGTGATTAATATCAGTGAGTAAGTAATTTTTTGATATTTACAATACAGTAGTTCAAAGGTTTCTACTGACTTTTGAATCTTGACTTGCCAAGATGCCCACTGCACAGCCTGCAGATATTATAGTTTAGTGTAGTCGGCATAACAACTTCCTCGGTCATACTGATTGGGTGCCTCTCATATCACACAGATCCTTAGTTGGTTTCACTGGGCTGACTGAACCCATACCAGTCCTCCTAAAATTAACATCCTTGGAAAAGCTGAGGATAGAACGTCTGGGTAGGAGGCAGATATGTAACCCCTTTACAATGGAGCTGGCAACTGTAATTAACCCTAATCACTTATTTTCTCAAGCAGAAACAGCTGGAAACTGCAGATGATGATGATGATGATGATGATTTATTTTCTAGAAGAAACTAGATATATATGCAGTATGGATTAACATACAATATTATATATTAAAAGCGATGAGAATCTAATTTTAATGGGAGACTGGAATGTAGTGGTGGGCCAAGGAAGAGAAGGTAATGTAGTAGAAAATTTCATATACAGACAAAAGAATGAAAGGGGAATTTGACTTTTAGAATTTTGCAGCAATCTTAATTTAGCCCTTGCTAATACTTGGTTCAAACACCACAAACAATGGCAGTTTACATGGACTGGAAGGTATCAAGTAGGTTTCATTATGATTATGCAGAGATTCAGAGACCAGGTGTTGGATTGAAAGACTTACTCAGCAACAGACGTGGACTCTGAACACAAATTGGTGGTTATGAAATGCCATCTGAAGTTGAATAAATTGAAGAACAGAAGGCTATTTGCTTTTTGTCGCACCGACACAGATAGGTCTTATGGCGACGAAGGGACAGGAAAGGCCTAGGAATGGGAAGGAAGCAGCCATGGCCTTAATTAAGAGCCCCAGCATTTGCCAGGTGTGAAAATGGGAAACCACGGAAAACCATCTTTAGAGCTGGCGACAGTGGGGTTTGAACCCATTATCTCCCAGATGCGAGCTCACAGCTGCGCGCCCCTAACCACATGGCCAACTCGCCCGGTAATAACAGAAGGAATGCAAGGAGATGGGAGCTAGGTAAGTTGAAGAAAAAGTGTGAGGGATTGTTTCAAGGAACAAGGACTAAATGAAAAGGCAGAAAGAAACACAATAGATGAAGAGCGGACAGTCGTGAAGTAAATAAGGCTGCTGAAGAAATGTTATGAAAAAAGACAAGATCAAGTACGTATCAGTGGATAACTCAAGAGAACTACACCTGATTGACGAATAGCAAGAGTATAAGATTGCAAGAAAAGAGGAGAGCAGAAAGGAATAGAGGTATTACAGGTACACAGAAAGGAATGTTACTGTAATGAGTGATCTGAATTTACCAAATGTTGACTGGGAAGGGAATGCAAAGGACAGAAAGCATGACCAACAAGATAAGATAAGGTAATACTGGATCCCATAATCTCTGAAATCATAGATCCTGGAAAGATTTTCTTACGTTTCGAAACATGCAGTTTGCAAAAGTTAATATCCTATAGCATAATTGGATAATATGCAGTAAAAGCACAAATTGTGTCTAGGTGTCTAGAAAACATAATTAACCCAAATTTTTAACATTTTTTTTTGCTAGTGGCTTTACGTCGCACCGACACAGATAGGCCTTATTGCGACGATGGGATAGGAAAGGCCTAGAAGTTGGAAGGAATCGGCCGTGGCCTTAAGGTACAGCCCCAGCATTTTCCTGGTGTGAAAACAGGAAACCACAGAAAACCATCTTCAGAGCTGCCGACAGTGGGATTCGAATTTAACATTTGTAAGTGGTTTAGAATATGAACAGAGAAGGAATGGAACTATTTTAATAACTTTATGTGTGAATTTTAATTTGAATTCACCTTAAAATTACAATAATTATAGCGAATCTGATTGCATATGGTTTTAATAATTTGATACAACAGACCCGCAATTCTTCGGCTTGTTGAGAAAGGAAGGACAAACACTATATCCTTTTAAATATACATTCATTTTAATTGTAATATTACAAGATTTTAATTTGTGATAATATTAATGTTGATAATATTTATATGATTGCCAGTTTTCCAATGCCTCTGTTCAGCTGATGACGACTCAGTATAGCATCGAAACAAATTCTGAATTGTAATTTACACAACAAACTGCAGAGTATTGAATAAGGTGGACCCTAAAACTTTTAAAAGCTTTGTAAACAAAAATTGGTAGAAAGGGTGGCAAAATTTCTAGAAAACAGAACTCTGAGAATTAGAGTAGGTGAAGTGTTATCTGATCCTCTAATGATTGACAGGGGAGTCCCACAAGGCAACATTACTGACCTTTATGTTTTCTATATGTATATAGTCATTTGGTATCACTCCTTTAAGCAAACAGTATTCAAAAATTATTTCAGATAGATATATATATGTAGTGTGATTCAGCCGCCCCTTCCAATGTAGTTATATGCAACCCACAATATTCATTCCATCCTGAAAACATCTGCCCTGCCGGCATGCTCAGACAATACAACTGGATATCTTGGTATTTACCACCTCTCCATGATAGGAGGCCGTAATGTTGTACTCGTATTAAACACTGGAAGACATGCATGAGCCTTCTAGATCATATGAACCTGACATGCTGGCAAAACACTAAATTGATATTGTGACCGCAGTAAACCTAATACTAGCTATAAGCTGCCCAGTATACTGTACGGAACCGTAGTGTAGTTGGTATAGTCGTGGTGGTGCGGGCTTGCATGTCCAGTGGGAGGTTCGAGTCCGAGGTGAAGATTACACATTTTTGAAATATTTGTTTAATACTTACCGCACGCAATGCAAGTTCAATACCCGCTTTCATGCAAAGTGTGTGTGAATGAATGTGTTTGTGGCTCTAAGAAGGGCCGAATAGTTAGCAGGCCGGACACATACAGACCGGAAAAAATAAGAACACAACTGCCCTGACAATGTATTATTGCAGCAAATTGCTCAATGTGATGACCGTTTTGGTTTATGCATATTCGGGCCCGGTCTCCAATAGATCATCTTGCGCGCTGAAGAATTCCAGGTGTAATTGCCCGGCAGGCGTCTGTGATGAGTTGTCGGAGCTGGTCAGGGTTTTCCGGCGCTTGAGTGTAAACTACGTTCTTTAAATGTCCCCACAAAAACAAATCCAAGAGCATTAAATCTGGTGATCTGGCGGGCCAAGAAAAAGGGCCTCCTTGTCCTATCCATTTCCCTGGCAGTTCCTCGTTCAGATGATTACGAACGGGTTAAGTTGAATGTGAGCGAGCTCCATCCTGTTGAACCCACATCGTGCAGTGAGATTTTCTGACGCAGAAAGTGCTGGTAGTGTGGGCCTGTCCGATGGCCCTCAAGGAAATATGGTCCAATAAGGTGATCCCCAAGATTCCACACCAAACATTCCCTCCTCATCATACTTGATGGGCCGCATGTCGCACCCAGTGAGGATTGTCTGGACTCCAATAGTGCATGCTGTGGCGATTCGACGTTCCCATTATTATAGAAGCACGATTCGTCCAACAAGATATGTGATATGAATGCTGCATTATTGTCCAGCCTGCCTAATAGCCACCGACAGAACTCCATTCGAGTTTCGAAATCCTGCCCATGGAGCTCTTTGTGTAGCTCAAGATGGTATGGGTGAATTTTATGATCATACAGTATTCGCCAGATGGACGGCCGACTGGTGTTCACCTTACAATGAATCAATAACAGTAAATTTCCACCTTTTTGATACTTATATTTGCATTAAGCAAATCAATCAACTGGTTTTTTTTTTTTTAATTTGCTTTACGTCGCACCGACACAGATAGGTCTTATGGCGACGATGGGACAGGGAAGGGCTAGGTGTGGGAAGGAAGCGGCCGTGGCCTTAAGGTACAGCCCCAGCATTTGCCTGGTGTGAAAATGGGAAACCACGGAAAACCATCTTCAGGGCTGCCGACAGTGGGGTTCGAACCCACGATCTCCCGAATACTGGATACTGGCCGCAATTAAGCGACTGCAGCTATCGAGCTCGGTCAATCAACTGTTGTCAACAACAAGATTTCGGGTAAGCTCTTTTAATAATAGCAAGATAGCAATCAGTTTCAGGCATCCTAAATTAATTGAATTCAAGAGACACTTTTATAAAATTAAAACAAACAACATTCGCCTTGGAAGGAGCAAACAAAGAGAACATTCTTGTAAAATACAGAACAGTGACAAAGGAAAATTATTTTTCAAAAACATTTTATTAGTAGACAAGCAGAATATCATATCATAGTGAAAAGTGCTGGGAACAAAAACATTTTTTAATAACATCTGTTCCAATGGATAGATATAGTTTTAAAATAGGCTAAAATTAGTAAATCCATTTCCCTCCCATTCAACCATCTACACAGATTTTTATTTATTTCAATTTTTTAAATTCACATAGATTTTAAGTTAAACAAGGTACTTATTAAGATGCTCTTATGTTCTGACGAAGATAAATACTTCGTAATTTCACCTAAGCGTTATAATACAGCGGAAGATGTTCCAAATGGAATGAAACATGTACTGTATACGATTGATTGATTTGCTTAATGCAAATATAAGTATCAAAAAGGTGGAAATTTACTGTTATGGATTCATTGTAAATATGATTTAATACGAGAAATGAAGCCGATTTCTTGAAATGGTGTTCACCTGTCGTGCAATCGCCCTTGTACTGATGAGTGGATTACTACAAGCTGCCTCCAGAACGGTTTCTCCTGTTTCACCCGATGTAACGGGCCTATTGCGGACTGGTGGCTGTTTGGAAATTTCGCCAGTTGTCCTTAGGCGTGTTTCAATACGGTGGAATGTCGTAGCAGCCGGGTGTCGCCGGGCGGGATACCGTTCCTGGTACAGACGTAGTGCCTCACACGCATTTTGTCTTGCTTCCCCATAAATGAGGAACATGTCAACATATCACTCTGTGAAAAATATGCCACATGACAGCAGAGATTACAGTACATTCAAGCTCTAACCAGCGGAGTATTCGCAGGCCACAAGATGAATAACTGCACCATTCTACTGTTTGGATGACGCAAACGTGGGCCTGTGTTTACGTATTCAAACATCATACTGATGCAAAAATATTTGAACAATGCAGGGTTCGAACCGCCGCTGGCACATTCCGTCGATTGTTAGGTGAAAGCCTAACCACATCCACTATGCTACACTGCTGAAAACATGATCGTAGTACGACAAGAGCAGAGTACATACACCATCCGGTTTGGTGTTTAAGACATATTACACCCGGTAACGAAGCATGACTCGTTAACATAGTTACATGGTAAAAGGACGTTGCTACACTATTTCAAGGCGTCATGTTTTGTGAACGGACGATAAAACATTTTTGCTAGAGTTCAGAATCATGTGCAAAATGTGCTCACTGAGCATTAGTACCATACAGTATGCCTGCAGCGGAATAGCACCCCTATAACCATGTGCAAAATAGCTGGGCTGCAGCAAACGTTACTGGAAGGGGCTGCTGAATCACGCTGTATACCTACACGTTCATAAAAACCAGAACACCTTGAAAGACTAGAGATAGGAAGTTTATATATTCACAGGACATATGCATTAGTATGTTCTGCAGAAATGATTAGCATTTGAACAATGTCGCCCTCAGGTTCATGGTCCACATCGATATCTCGGCGCACCACCAGCGACTGGTAAAATGTGCCTGCAGCTCTCGTTGTCACTATAAACCGAGGGAAATGGATCGGCGTGACTTGAGCAGACGTGCAGGATGCCTCGAAGACATATGCGAGAACCGTACTGTCAAATCGGTGAGATTGAAAGTGTGTGCACTATTGGCATGAGAAAACATGATGCTCCCATCCGGAAATTGTTGCTCGTGTGGGACAAAGTATGTCGGCAGTGCACCGGGTGTGCACAGAATGGTTCACAGAAGGCCGTAGAACACTACGAAATGGGTCTGGTCGCACGACCCAGACCAACCCCCCAAGAAAGAGACACCTCATGTGAATGGCATTGCAGAACAGATCTGTGTCCTCCTCGGTTCTGGCGCAACAGTGGAACAGTATAACACATCATACAATATCAGAAGTGACAGTCTGTCACTGTTTATTATGGTCTGGGTTACTGGTGCGCTGTCCACTTCTCCGCCTACCTTTGACTAATGTGCATAAACATGTTAGAATGCAATGGTGTATGGAACATCACTGGGGACAGGAATGGCAGCAGATAGTGTTTTTGGATGAATCCAGGTTCTGTTTGTTTGAAAATGATGGCCGCATTTTGGTTTGCCGCAGACAGCGGGGAGAGGCATCACATTGACTGCATTCGCACACGACATACAGTGCCAACTCAAGGCCTTATGAAGTGGGGTGCTATTGGGTACAACAACAAATCACAGTTGGTACGTGTCCAGGGCACTGACAAGTTTGGCCTGCGTGAATGACATCCTGCAACATGGCGACCCGTAGCCATACACTTTCTGCACGACACCCCAGATGCCATATTTCAGCAGGAAAATGCGTTACCACATGTTGCTGCACGAACACGTGCCTTCTTGTTATCACAGGATGTCAGAACGTTGCCCTGGCCCGCTCGATCACTGGACTTGTCGCCAGTCGAAAATGTGTGGGATATGGTGAAACGACGGGTGCGGCACTGTGACTCAATGCCAACCACCAAAGATGAACTGTGGAACCAGGTGAATGCAGCATTGATTGCTATACCCCAGTACACCATTTGTGCCGTATATGCGCCAATGCCATTACGCATGGAACAAGTTATCAGTGCCCATGGAGGACCCAGTGTCTAATAGGCAACAGGATACATGCTGAACCTAGGTGACAAATGCTAATCATTTCTGCAGAATATACTAATGAACACGTCTTTTGAATAAGAACTTCCTATCTGTAGTGTATCAAGGTGTTCTGTTTTTATGAACATTATTGTATATATGATATGAGTAAAGAACTGGAATCACAGACAAGGCTATTTGCTGATGATGTCAATCTGTATTGCGTAGTAAATAAATTACAGAATTGTGAGCAACTACAAAAAGATTTAGACAATGTTGTGAGTTGGACAGCAGACAAGGGTACGACAGTAAACGGCGCGAGATGTCAAGCTGTAAGTTTCAATAATAGGAAAAGTCCTCTCAGTTTTATTACTGTGTTGATGGGGTGAATGTTCCTTATGGGGATCACTGTTAGGTGTTAATGTAAGGAATGATCTTGATTTGAGCAATCACATTAACAAGGTTGTAGAGAAGGGTTACAGACCTCTTCACATGGTTATGAGGGTTTTTAGGGGTTGTAGTAAAGATGTAAATAGCCCAATTTCTGGGGGCTTTAAAATACTGGGACACCCTCTCTCCAGGGGTCAAATACGGAGGGCCCTTGCCCTGGGTTAAGACCTCAACGGCATCTACGGTGGAAAAGATGGACTTTCGGTAAGGTGGAGATGGTGGAAGCGTCTGTACTCAAGAGGCACCTGACTCCATCTTAGGGGTGGCCTAATTTGAACCTGGCAGAAGGTAATAAAATGCCTTTGGGAGTGGCCAACCCATCGTACAAACAGCCTATAAAATGAGTGCAAGTGAATAGAGGCCTTGGAAAATTCTAGGGCGTCACCCTGAAGTGACGCGCAGTTTCCGGTGCTCTGGGGGAACTGTGAGAAGTGAGCTACGAGGCACAACAAGAATCGGTATCATTAATATAATGACTTTGAATGGCAAGGTAGACGATGATGATTATGCTTGTTGTTTAAAGGGCCCTAACATCTAGGTCATCGGCCCCTAATGGTACCGAAATGGATGGGTGGGTGGATGGATGGGTCGGTGGGTAATGGATGGATGGATGGATGTAAATTTAAAACGATCAGTGGAACCGACCCACAGTGCCTCACACGCACAGAAGCTGGCATAGAACAATAGTATTACTGACCAAGGGACTGCTTCTATAGCACAATACTGAATCGATGATGCTTGCAGTCGAAAGGGGTCCAAAAACCAAGTCAGCGGCCCCTAACAATGGTACTTATCACTAGGAAAGTAGAACCATGGTAATTGTCATGATGCGGTACTACTCACAGGTAATGAAATTCGCACATGTATTACAGACCTACGATGTTTCGCACATTGCGGCGCCATATACAGGCAATGCAAACCTATGGTGTTCATCACATAAGTGTACTAACCACAGGGACTCTTACTATCCTGTGGTGTTCCTCATATAGTGGGTACTAATCATAGGCAAGCCAGAACCATGGGTTCCCTCATCCCATGGTGTCGCTCATATAGTGCTACTAATCACAGGTACCGGTACTGTAAAAGCCGTCGCGCTCTCGTTTGCTACTAATCGCAAACCTATTGGGTACCCAACATAGTGGTACTACGCGCAAGTAAAAGTGACCCATGGTGTTCCCCGCATGGTTTTACTATTCACAAGTGGTTTCATGGTTCTAATTTGATCATCCCTTGGTCACCCCTTTTAGTCGCCTCTTATGACAGGCAGGGGATACTGTAGGTGAATTCTTCGCCTGCGTCCCCCACTCACAGGGGGTTGTGCGTTTGGTCCACAAGAGGTATTTTATTTCCCTGAAGTCCGCCAGCAAGCCGGTTAAGACCCCGTTATCTGCTACCTGGGACGCGCCACATGGGAGTATCACCTCTCCCCCTGCTGCGCCAGCGTAGTAGGTTCATGAGCAAGGTAGAAGAACTGATAGAGTATATGGAGAAGAAAGACATAGTTATGACGGGAATAAATGAGACAAAATGGAAGGGGAAAGGTCAAAAAGAATTGAAGAAAGGATATAGATTATATTGGAGTAGAGGAAAGATGGCAACAAATGGTGGTGGTGTTATATTGAGAGAAGACCTAGCGTAATATGTGGTGAAAATTGACCAGATCAGTGACAGGATAATTAAAGTTTTACTTGGATTTGAGTGTGGAATCAGGGATTTTATGCATGTTTAAGCACCCCAATTGGGGAATGCAGATGAATGTTTAGAAGAGTTTCTAGAAGAACTGGAAGGTTGTATTGAAGACAAAGAGGTTATAATAATGGGAGACATGAATGCACATGTTGGAACAGACAGATAGGGGAAATAAGAGATAATTGGCCCCTATAGTTATGAAAACCAAGATGAAGAAGGAGATTTGGTAATAGATTTTTGTAAAAGGAATGGATTAATTATTGGCAATACGTGGTTTAGAAAAAATAACTCACAAAAAGTAACTAGATAATGTCTGGGGCGATATAAAGACAAAGACAATGACTGATCTTATTCTGGTGGAGAAGGAGAAACGTTGACAACTGGAAGATATGACAGCAATGCTAAGAGTAGATTTTGAAGGAGACCATAAAGTGGTCGTAGCCAAATTAACACACTGACTCCTGTAGGCGCCTTAAGGCGGATAACATTTCACCAGTGTATTCTCCCATATCTGCCTTAAGGCGTAAGATGGTAGTTAGATGAAAGTTCTGACCTTCATTAACATATGTCAAAACAGTAATTCCTTGCTATAATCACCCAGCAAAAAAAATTTATTTTCCGGCATATTCCAAGCCCCCGCTCTTGCCTCCAGTGTTGTTGTGCTAGTGCCACTAGCAAGACACAGTATGGTGAGCAATAAGTTTACATCTGTTGAGGAAGCTGTTGAAATGATGCCAGATTTTGATAGCGAGAGTGAAAGTGATTAGGACGAAACAACAGTGCGGGATAATGTTGAAATACCAGGCAGTGTTCCTCTATCTGACACCTCTTCAATCTATTCTCCCCCATTAGTAGAGTTTTTAGGATATGTGGGCCTAAATGTAGAGGTACCAAACTGTGAAGATAGAATGTGTTTTGTAAATATTACTTATCAATAACAGTTTTTTGCAAATGTTTGTGGGCAGACTAATTTATATGCACAGCAGGTTATCAGTAGAGCACTGCGTCCGTTCACTAAATATTCAATCTATCAAACTTGGAAACATGTTTCAATGGTCAAAATGAAACAGTTTATCGGTTTGATGTTAGTTATCGAAATTATAGAGAAGCCGGATCTAAAAATGTGCTGGACCAAAGTTCCCGTGTTTTCAATGCCTGTATTTACCAAGACTATGTCCATGAACAGATCTGAAAGAAATATCATGATGTTTTTTACATTTTAGCAAGAGTAGAAACTATATAAACAAAGCAGACAGGCTCTATAAAATCAGGCCAATATTGGAAAAACTTTCAGATCAGTTTTCGGTGGTTTACAGTCCCAACCAAAATATAGCTTTAGATGAGGGCATGCTTGCTTGGAGAGGCTGGTTAAGTTTTCGGGTTTACAATCTGTCTAAAATAACTATGTTATTATGGTTAGGATGGTGTGTGAATCAAAAATGGGGTATATTTGCAAATTACTTATCTATGAAGCAAGTGGAATGGCCTTAAATAGACTGTCCTCTAACTTCTCAGTCCATATTTAGGCCTAGGGTATTCTGTTTACATGGTTAATTACTACAACAGAGTTGCTCTTGCAAAAACCCTATGCGAACAGAATACTACCGTGTGTGGGACAATCAGTAAAAACAGGGGAGTACCAAAGGATCTTAAGGAGCAACAAATATCCTTGAAAAGAGGGGAAATGACACTGAAATGTAATGGGGAAATTCCTCTCTTCTCTTGAATGGACGAGAAAATAATCACAATGATTTCATGCATGCATTCTGCTGGAATGGTTTAAGCGACTTTAAAGTTCGGCAGAAAAACAATGAAGCCAGTATCCATTGCAGATAACAATCAGCACATGCATTAAACAGACACAGCTGACCAATACCTTGCTCTATATCCCTTCCTATACTAGACAATATCTCTTTATTTTCATTTTTATAGGCAATATTTCTTTCCTTTCATTTTCATTTTGCACAGAATAAGATATTTTATTTTTTATTTTCTTCCCATTATTCCGTAAATAGTGGGTAAGGAGTGCAAGTGTAGGAACTGTGGGTGTGGCCAGGCATTAAGGAGTATGAGGGAGGAGTTGGAGAGTTTGAAGGAGATAATTAGGATTCTCTCAGAAGACAGGAAGGAAAGTAGGCCTCCCTCAAATAATGTACAGGATACAGTAGGTGTAGAGGAGGGATGGGACGGAAATGGGGGAACTGTAGAAGACAGGTGGTCTAATGTTTTAAGGGGAAGGAGATTGCAGGCTAAGGGCTCTGTTCAGGATCAGAATTTAGGACAGGCGTCTGTGAGAAATCAGTACGAGTCACTGGAGGTAGAACAACCGAGGGAAGATGAGGAACAGGGAACTGTTGCTAAGATGTGTGGAAGTAGGAGGAAGGGAAAAGCTAGGAAAGAGAAATGTAGTGTAGTGGAAAGGAAAAGACAGGTGGAACAGGGTCATGGGAGGGAGAAAAGGGAGGAGTAAGTAGCTCCTGCAGCAGTGAGAGAAGATAGGGCTGACCAGGAGGGGAGGGGATCAAATGAGGTGGGTAGGGTTGAGGCTCTGGTCATGGGGGATTCCATTGTTAAACATGTGGGGAAAGGGTGTGGAGGAAAGGGAACCAGGGTAGAGTGTTATCCAGGAATTAGGTTGAGGCAGATGTTGAGGAAAGTAGAAGAGAGGGAGGAGGGGAAGGAGAAGGTGGTAGTGTTTCACGTTGGTACCAACAACGTAAGGCAAGCTGATATAAGTACCAACATAGTTGGAGATGTGTGGGATCTGGTAAATGCAGCACGGGTGAAGTTTAAGAAAGCGGAGATTGTTATTAGTGGAATACTGTGTAGGAGTGATACTGACTGGAAGGTGATTGGGGATTTAAATGAGACTATGGAGTGGGTATGTGGGAAACTGGGAGCGAGATTTCTAGATCCTAATGGGAGGGTAGGAGACAGGGATCTGCGCTCAGATGGCCTCCACTTAAACCGCAGTGGTACATGTAAGTTAGGAAACTTGTTTAGAAGTATTATATGCAGGTACATTCAGGGGAGCGGTGTTAAGCGAACAGGGAACTGGAAATAAAGTAGGGATGACATAAAAATGTTAGTGCTCAACTATAAAAGCATTTTAAACAAAGGAATTGAATTAAGTAACTTAATAGATATATACTTACCAGATATTGTAATAGGAGTTGAATCATGGCTGAGAAATGATATAATGGATGCAGAAATTTTCTCACGGAACTGGAGTGTGTATCGTAGAGATAGGATAGGAATGGTGGGAAGGGGAGAATTATTTCTGGTGAAAGAAGAATTTGTAAGCTACGAAAAAGTTAAGGATGAAAAACATGAAATTCTGGGTGTAAGGATCATCTCTAAAGATAATAGACAACTTGATGTCTTTGGAGTGTACAGACCGAGAAAGAGTAGCACTGATGCTGATTCAGAATTATTTGATAAGATGATCAGCTATGTTGGAAATGATATGGAAAGGAATGTGATAGTAGCAGGTGATCTCAATTTACCAAATGGCAATTGGGAAGGTAATGCGAACAACAGGAAGCATGAACAAAAAATGGCAAATAAGTTAATATGGGAAAGGCAGCTGATTCATAAAGTGATAGAACCAACTAGAGAGAAGAACATTTCGGATGTGGTGCTGATAAAACCAGATGAGCTCTATAGAGAAACCTAAGTAATAGATGGTATTAGTAATCACTAGGCTGTTTTTGTCGTAGTTAAAAATAAATCTGAAAGAAAGAAAGGTAATAAAATTAGGACTATTAGGCAGTACCATATGGGTGATAAAACAGGCATGAGGGAGTTTTTGAAAAGTAACTATGATCACTGGAAAATGGTAAATAAAATGTAAACAGACTCTGGGATGGGTTTAAAGCAATTGTTGAGGAATGTGAAAATAGGTTCTTTACCTTTAAAGGTGGTAAGGAATGGTAAAGATCCACTATATTATAACAGAGAAATAAAGAGACTAAGAAGGAGGTGCAGGTTGGAACTAAATAGAGTTAGAAATGGTTATGGAAGTTAGGAGAAATTGAAGGAACTTACTAGGAAATTGAATCTTGAAAAGAAGTCAGCTAAGGATACATGATGGCAAGCATAATTGGTGATCATACAAATTTTAGTGAAAAATGGAAGGGTATGTACAGGTACTTTAAGGCAAAACAGGTTCAAAGAAGGACATTCCAGGAATCATTAATGAACAAGGGGAGTGTGTATGCGAGGATCTTCAAGAGGCAGAAGTATTCAGTCCGCAGTATGTAAAGATTGTTGGTTACAAGGATAATGTCCAGATAGGGGAGGTGAGTAATACTAAAGTATTAAAATTTACCTATGATAACAATGACATTTACAGTAAGATACAAAAGTTGAAAACTAGAAAAGCAGCTGGAATTGATAAGATTTCTGGGGATATACTAAAGGCAGTGGGTTGGGATATAGTACCATATCTGAAATACTTATTTGATTATTGTTAGGTTCAAGGAGCTATACCAAATGAATGGAGAGTTGCTATAGTAGCCCTTGTGTATAAAGGAAAGGGTGATAGACATAAAGCTGAAAATTACAGGCCAGTCAGTTTGACATGCATTACATGTAAGCTTTGGGAAAAGGATTCTTTCTGATTATATTAGACATGTTTGCAAAAATTAATATCTGGTTTGACAGAATGCAGCTTGGGTTTGTGTGTTTGAGTCACCAATCTATAGACTGGTTTGATGCAGCTCTCCTTGCTACCCTATCCTGTGCTAACCTTATCATTTCTACGTAACTATTGCATCCTACATCTGCTCTAATCTGCTTGTCATATTCATACCTTGATCTACCCCTACCGTTCTTACCACCTACACTTCCTTCAAAAACCAAATGAAGAAGTCCTGAGTGTCCTAACATTCTATCCCTTCTCGCCAATTCGATTCAGTATATCTTCATTCGTGATTCGATCTATCCATCGCACCTCCAGCATTCTTCTGTAACACAACATTTCAAAAGCTTCTATTCTCTTTCTTTCTTTCTTTCTTTCTTTCTTTCTTTCTTTCTTTCTGAGTTAGTTATCCTCCATGTTTCACTTCCATACAATGCCACGTTCCACACGAAAGTCTTCAAAAACATCCTATATCAATGTTTGAAGTGAGCAAATTTCTTTTCTTAAGAAAGCTCTTCCTTGCTTGTGTTAATCTGAATTTTATGTCCTCCTTACTTCTGCCATCGTTAGTTATTTTACTAAGTTTGGGTTTAGGAAAGGTTATTCCACTGAAGCTCAGCTTGTAGGATTTCAGCAAGATATAGCAGATATCCTGGATTTAGGAGGCCAAATGGACTGCATTGCGATTGACCTATCTAAGGCATTTGATAGGGTAGATCATGGAACACTACTGGCAAAACTGAGTGCTATTGGACTAGAAAAAAGAGTGACTGAATGGGTGGCTACATTTCTAGAAAATAGAACTCTGAGAATTTGAGTAGGCGAAGCTTTATCTGACCCTGTAATAATTAAGAGGTGAATTCCTCAAGGCAGTATTAGTGGACCTTTATGTTTTCTTATATATATATCTATCAATGATATGTGTAAAGAAGTGGAATCGGAGATAAGGCTGTTTGCAGATGATTTTATTCTGTACAGAGTAATAAATAAGTTACAAGATAGTGAGCGGCTGCAGGGTGACCTCAATAGTGTTGCGAGATGGACGGTGGGCAATGGTATGATGATAAATGGGGTTAAAAGTCAGGTTGTGAGTTTCACAAATAGGAAAAGTCCTCTCAGTTTTAATTACTGTGTTGATGGGGTGAAAGTTCCTTTTGGGGATCATTGTAAGTACCTAGCTGTTAATATAAGAAAAGACCTTCATTGGGATAATCACATAAATATGATTGTTAATAAAGGGTACAGATCTCTGCACGTGATTATGAGGGTATTTAGGGGTTGTAGTAAGGATGTAAAGGAGAGGGCGTGTAAGTCTCTGGTAAGACCCCAGCTAGAGTATAGTTCCAGTGTATGGGACCCTCACCAGGATTACTTGATTCAAGAACTGGAAAAAATCCAAAGAAAAGCAGCTCGATTTGTTCTGGTTGATTTCCGACAAAAGAGTAGCGTTACAAATATGTTGCAAAGTTTGGGCTGGGAATACTTGGGAGAAAGGAAACGAGCTGCTCGATTAAGCGGTATGTTCTGAGCTGTCAGTGGAGAGATGGCGTAGGAGTACATCAGTAGACGAATAAGTTTGAGTGGTGTCTTTAAAAGTAGGAAAGATCACAATATGAAGACAAAGTTGGAATTCAAGAGGACAAATTGGGGCAAATATTCATTTATGGGAAGGGGAGTTAGGGATAGGAATAACTTACCAAGGGAAATGTTCAATAATTTTCCAATTTCTTTGCGATCATTTAAGGAAAGGCTAGGAAAACAACAGATAGGGGATCTGCCTCCTGGGCGACTGCCCTAAATGCAGATCAGTAGTGATTGATTCATGAGGAAAACTCGTAAATGGCTGAAAAAGCGTTTCTTCTACTTACTACAGTGCACCCTTCTCAATTCTTTCTGTCTCTTCCAGAAGTCCAATACCCAGACAAAAATTACCTATCTACAGTTCATACAGACAGTTTCCAGATACTATCTTGAAGGTCATAATCCTCCTGTCAGTGTCCCAGTCTCAGTCCCGACCCAAGTCAGAACAGCCTCTACAGCTCTCTCCAACACGTCATCACTAGCATCCACCCCACCGCATTCCATTCACCAGGCCACCCCACAACGAGCACCAACTAAAGATTCCTCATCAAGTCTGGATGGAAAAGTGAACGAACATGTTCAGCTCGAGTTTCCACCACTGAAAACTGACCCTTACCTGACAAGGTGTAGTTTTGCCTTCCTGTCCTTGGACTCTGATTTACTTTCCAATTTCCTCTTTCGTTTCCTGTATTGCCTGTTCTATATAAACATTGAAAGGAAGGGGTATCAAACTGCAGATTTGCCTTATTCCATTCTGCAGGCTGACTTTTGCACAGAATGTAGATAATCCTTTCTTGGTATCTAATCCTGATCACCTTAACAATCCCAAGCAGCTTGGTCCAATAAACATTGCTGAATACCTTTTCTAAATCTATGAATGCCATGTGTGTGGCCTTGTCCATCTTAATTTTAACACTCTAAAATCAGACAAAAGTCAGTATCATGAGATACTAAACTAATGGTATGGTAGTTTTCACACTTGTCTGCCCCTGAAATCATATGGCACTTCTTTTGTATATACAGTACATCTTACACACTGAATGGAATAATCTCACCATGCCAGTTTCCCATAAGGCAGTTGGTAATTCTGAGGGTACGTTATCAATTCTAGGTGCCTTGTTCCTATTTAGATCTCTCAAAGATCTCTTGAATTATTACCTCGAAATTGGGTCTCCCATTTTCCTGCCATAGTTCTGCCGTTATCTTCTTTCCCTAGAAGTGTTTTTACAATTTTTTTACGTTGCACCGACGTAGATAGGTCTTATTGTGCTAATGGGATAGGAGAGGCTGGGGAATGGGAAGGAAGTGGCAGTGTCATTTAAGAAAGATACTGCCCAGCATTTGCATGGTGTGAAAAATGGGAAACCATGGAAAACCATCTTCTTGGCTGCCGACAGTGGGGTTCGAATCTACCATCCCAGATGCAAGCTCACAACTGCACGGCCAACTCGCCCAATAGATATGTTTTATCTTCTGAGCTCATCATATTCATTCACCTAATTTTCCTTCCTACGAAGGTTTCCTCAGTTTTCCTCTGTACAGCATCTAACTTTCCTGCAGCCATACAACTTTCAACATCCTTGCACTTCCCTTTCAGCCGTTCTTCCTTTGCTGTCCTGCACTTTTTATCTACTTCATTCTTGCAATCAATCAATCAATCAATCAATCAATCAATCAATCAATCAATCAATCATCTGCAAACAGAGCTGTCACCCAGGTAGCAGATTCCCTTTCAGTTATTTTACCTAGACTTTTCTTAAATCTTTTCAAAGAATTTGGAAATTAATTGAACGTTTCCCATAATGAAATGATTCACTATTACAATCCCTTACTCCCCATCCTATAAATTAATATTTCCCCCAATTTGTCCTCTTGAATTCAACCTTTATATTATGATCTTTCCTACTTCTAAAAGCCTCAATCAAGCTTATTTGTCTGCTAATGTCATTCCACACCATCTCACCACTGACAGCTCAGAACATACCAGTTAGATGAGCATCTCATCTTCTTACTCCAAAGTCATCCCAACCCAAACTTTCCAATATTTTCATAACACTACTCCTTTGTCGGAAATCACCCAGAACAAGTCTAACTGCTTTCCCTTGGATCTTTTCCAGTTATCACACTGAGTAGTCCTGGTTTGGACTGCATACAGTGGAAACATACTCTAATTGGGGTCTTACCAGAGAATTATACACCCTCTCCTTTACATTGTTACTCATCATCATCATCTTCATTTCACGTTTCCAGCTTCCTCGGTCGGCTTATGAATCAAGGACCTTCATCGCTGCCTGTCTCTCCACTACTCTTCTCCTTTATTAAGTATATCTTCTGTTTTCCTCCCCTCTTCTCTATGAAATCGCACACTGAATCTGTCCACCTCTTTCAGGATCTTCCTCGTGGTTTCTTTCCTGTTAACTTTTATGAAAATGCCTCTTTTTTTTTCTTTTTTTTTTTTCACTCTCTCTTCTTCCATTCTCATCATATGCCCATACCACTTTAGCTTTGTTGTTTCTATCCTGTCTTGAAGTTTCAAGACTTCTGTCCTTTTCCTTATCTCTTCATTTCTAATTCTATCCTTTATGGTCTTGCCCTCGATACCTCGTAGGAATTTCATCTCTGCTGCCTGTACTCTATTCTCTTCTTGTTTTGTTGTAGTCCACGATCCAGCTGCATAGGTTAGTATGGGTTCATAATAGGTTGAATATAATACTTTCTTACATTTCTTCGGGACATCTTGGTTCCACAAAATACCCCTTACACTCTGATAGAAGCTGTTTGCTTGTTGTATTCTTTTTCCAATTTCCTCGATAATCTTTCCATCTTCTTTGATCACACTTCCCAAGTACTTGAAACTTTTAACCACTTCCAGAATGTTACCATTCAGTTTTGCCTTTCCTCTTCCTTCCTTCCTTCCTTCCTTCCTTCCTTCCTTCCTTCCTTTGTCATCACTATTGTTTTACTTTTCTCTGTGCTTACTTTCATCCCAAATTTTTCTATCTCTTGACTCCTTACATCTACTTGTTTTTGCACCTCCGTTTCATCCTCACCCCATATCACTATATCATCTGCAAGCAACATGGCTTTTGTTGCCTGTCTTCCCAATCTCTGTTTACTGTTCTTATGAATTTCATCCATGACTATGATGAATAGTATGGGGGATAGTACACTTCCCTGTTGGAGACCAGTTTCAATTTTAGACCATTTTGTTTTTCCTATACCAGTCTTCACATTACTAACACAATTTTTGTACATAGCTTTTATCATTTGCACTTCCACTCTGTTAACTTGTTTTTTTCCTTAATGTGTCTCATACCAACTGTCCGGGCACACTGTCATAAGCCTTCTCAATGTCAATGTCAATAAATGTCATCACTATGTCTTTTCCAAACTCCCATCTTTTCTCCATCATATGTCTTAATGTAAAGATCAGGTCAATGTTGATCTATCTTCCCTAAAACCATACTGTTCTTCTTCCATTTCTCCTTCCAGCTTCCTCCTCAGTCTTCCGTCCAATATTCTCTCAAACAGTGGTGGCGCGTGACTTACAGTAAGGGAAGCACATATCATAAGCTAAGAAGATACATACGGTAAAATAAATATAATAACTTGCATTGTCTTGTGCTATTTGAATGTTAATTCTATCCGCCTCTCCTTCTTGACGAATTCTTCTATGACAAGGCTGTAGAATTCTTCATTCTTTGATGACTTCAATTTTAGTAAGGTCTTCTCAATCGACAGTAGAGACAAGAATAACATATGAATAGTAACACAGTAAGGTTTCCACCTATTCAGTACTAATATATTATAGCATATTAGTACTGAATAGGTGGAAACCTTACTGTGTTACTATTCATATGTTATTCTCAGTTCAGTACGGACCAACAACATGAAATTCATAACCCTTGATGAGTAGAGACAAGTTCGAGAGTCTCTGTTGTCCCTGTGTGTTTCTAAAGTAGATGTGGATTCTCTGAAGTAACGAAAATGAACGTTCGGCACTAGCACTGGACACTGCAATAGTTGAAATCAACGCACATAACTTAAACAGTTCGGAAAAGGCAGAAAATGACAATCCACTAGTTTTTAAATAAAACAAAAGTTTTAGAACTCCCATCGTAAGATACTCATCGCAGAAATAAGCTACGCTGCGGTCGCTTTTGAGACGGGCGAGGTCAAAATGCTGACCATAACATTGTTTCAAAGAACAGAATGCTGCTTCAGGAAAACTTTTCTTCGTGTTCATTTGATCAACTAACTGTAAACATGTCAATTTCTCGAGTGCTTGCAACCAAACTTCTAGTTAGGTATGTATATTGTCATATATCTCGCAATATATGTTAGGGTAGTGTGAATTTATGTCGCAGGTTTCATTTTGACATAGCCTCTTCTTTTGGCAGCTCATAACTCTCTTGACATTTGTTCCATACTCTTTCAAATTCATTTCTTTTTTCTTGAATTATACTTTTTGTTTCCTCTACTTTGGCAATACAGAAATTTACATTCAGTGCTTTCGTTTGAAGAATTTCAAAGAGAGAATCGGTTAAGCAAAATATCTTGCTGAATACTAATAAAATGAAATTGAACTGGAATTCTGAGAGAACACTGTTAAAACCTCGAGCTTCGTGATACGTTTGACTATCCCATTGCTCTCAATTATCAAGTATATTCTCGAACAACTGAACTAATTCTTCTTTTTGTTCATGAACCGTTTCAACAAGTCTTACATTGTAATTCCATTGTGTTGGACACACTTTCGGAAATCTTCTCTTGACTTCTTTATCTAATGCAGCAGTTCTCTTCGTTGAATTAGAAAAGAAAGAGGCCAAGCTTTTTAGTCATGAAGAATATTTTACATTCCTTTATATTAGAAGTTGTCTGTGTAAGGACAAGGCTCAGTCTGTGAGCAAAACAATGTATGAATATAGCGTCAGGGTATTTGTCTTTCACTCTTTTCTGTAAACCACTGAGGCCTCCTTACATCACTGCGGCTCCATCATAACACTGAGAGACTAGTTTAGAACCACAGTGGAAATCGTCCATTACGTGAAACATGTGATCTGCAAGAGCAGGAGTACTGCGATCGGCGCTTACGTCGGTAAATCCAAGAAATCGCTCCTGTACTTCTCCATCAGCAGACGTGTACCTAACAATGGTTGAAAGTTGGGAATGGGCAGAAATATCAATAGTTTCATCAATAATAATCGTCATGAATGGTGACTGTGATATTTATTTATTTATTTATTTATTTATTTATTTATTTATTTCAGTCAATAACACACTGGCTACTCCGTCAATTAAATTGTTTTGTATTTAATGTGAAAGACCTGTGAACACCGTTGTTTCTGCAAATGATTTGCCAGTGTGTCGTCATACTCGTTCAGCAGCATTATGAGTTCTATTTAATTCCCACAATTTAAGGAACTTTAATCTTCTGCAAGCTCTCTGAAAGGAAGTTCTTGTCTTACAAAATACATTACAATGTCAATCAGTCGTTGGATCACCTTTCTATTCTGTTTTACCAACTCGTTATATTTCATTGTTTCTAGTTTACGCTGCTGATCGAATTGCAAATCTATTCTGGTCGTTCTGAAAGTTGTTAACAGAATTTCATCTCGGATATGTGTTTGTGATTGCTGATGACGCTGGGATGCTTTCAGCAAGTTATTCATGTCAACGAAGCCTACACTGTTCCACACCCCCTTTTCATTTGAAAATAGAACGCAAGGCCAGCAGTAGAGCTTTGATGTTTTGTTTTTTGACAACCACAAAACCAGCCTATTTTTCCATACTGCGCTGCATTAAAGTGTCGAACACAACGTTTCGTTTTAGTTTTTACACCCGGTAAATCAGGGATTGGTCTTCCACCAGAAATTATATTACTCTTCTCTTGAAAAGCCCTAGAACTCTCGCCCTGGATTAAGAGAGATTCTAATATGCATCCATACTCCCCTCAGCTCTCCTCACTCTCCCCGACAGTTGTCATGCTTTAGAGACTCAAAGCAGGAAATGAGCACTGTAAATGTGTTCCCTTCTAAGCTGGCAGAATCGCAGTAGTTCCTTTAATTTATATGTGTGCATGTAAATTTGGTGCAATTTTCACAAATAACACAAAGTAAATTAAAAAGTACGACTCACTGTATGATATTTCACTTCAGTTGAAAACACAAGCACAATTCAACATTTTTCTCACAAGTTTTATCACATACAAATACTCTTGAACGGAATGAGTAGTCAGATCAGTAGGGCAGAGCTTCCCGAACCCAAGTGAATAATTACAAAGGGACCAGAGTGAAGCCATGGTCGAGTTTGGCAAGCCACTTGCCTGACGAGCGGCTTTGATAGCACATCCTTGCATAGCTCTTGGAGACAAGACGTGTGTTTGCAACTCTCAACTGCCCATGCATCACTGTCATGTTAAAACAAAGTTAATTACACATTATATAAAACAACACAAAATTTAAGATAAGTACTGGCTGCAATAACATGCTTAAATATATTTTTTCTTTGTGTAATAATTTTTAAGGGAATGACTCATTCCCTTCATTCCATGGAATAACTGCCCCTGCTCTCAAATATCTTAGCTACATGGGTAATAAGGGTGATCCCTCTGTAGTTATTGCATTCATTTTTATCACCTCTTTTAAATATCAGGATAATTAAGCCCTTTCCCCACTCCTCTGGGATCTCTTCCATCCTCCAGATTATTCTAAATAATCTATACAGCCACTGTAGCCCTACTGGTCCTGCTGCTTTTACCATTTCCATAGTTACCTCATCCACTCCTGCTGCTTTACTGCTCTTCATCTTTTGTATGGCTTCCTCTATTTCTAAAATTGGTAACTCCTTTCCTTGTTCTTCTTCTTTCCCCATTGTTTCTTCTTGCTCCTTCTCATACACCAGTTTACTGTATTTAAAATTTAGCAATTCTGAGAAGTTTTCTTCCCACCTTTTTAGTATGTAATCTCTATGCATCAATATCGGCCCTGTTTCAGTTTTTACAAATTTTGTATCTTCTCTATTTTGTAAGCTATTCTTCACTAAACCATACGAAACCTTTTTACTTCCCTTTATATCCTCCTGTAAAGTTTCTGTGAAACTTTCCCAGCTCTTCTGTTCCTCTTCTTTTACTATTTTCTTACATACCTTACTGGCTTCTTTATATTTCTGCCAATTCTCTGTACTATTGCTGCCTATCTACTTCCTCCAGCCATTCATTTCTCTTTAATGGCTTTGTTTACCCTGCTGTTCCACCAACGAGTCCTTTTCCTTTTTCCTCCCTGATAATCTTCCACAGGTGTTTACTGCACACTTTACAAATCCATTTCTGAAACATGTCCATTCCTCTTCCACACTGTTCAAGTCATCTTTGGGAATTTCTTTCTTCAGATCCTCTTGAAACATTTCCCTTATTTCTTTCTCTTTTAACTTCCAACCCTTCATTTTTCATTCCCTTTTTTCTATTAACTTCATTATTTTACCAAGTCTTAATACTTTGACTACCAGGATGTAGCCAGGGCATTTAAACCTCCAGCCCAGCCATTTTTAAAAGTCCTTGCCTGCTAGTCCTGCCTTCTGCACTGTGGAACAAAAATATTTACTACTCCTATATTACTCTTTGAAATAATGTGAAAATTGGAACATATCTGGGGAAGGAATTGTAGTATGATTTCAAGGTGTGATATCTGGTGTCCCATGCTCCAGGGTGCAGAGGGACGTCACATTGTGGCGACAATGGGATAGGAAGGGGCTAGGAGCGGGAAAGAAGCAGTCATGGCCTTAATTAAGGTACAGCCCCAGCATTTGCTGGTGTGAAAAACTGGAAACCACAAAAGACCATCTTCAGAGCTGCCGACAGTGGGGTTCGAACCCACTATATCCCAGATGCAAGCTCACAGCTGCGCGCCCCAAACCGCACCGCCAATTCGCCTGGTATACATATGTTTTAGTTATCACATAATCTGTTTAATTTTTATTTGGCTAAAGATGGCCACTAAGTGGCTGAAACTAGTCCCAAGACTGATGTAATATCACTTACTTGATATATTGCACTGAAAAGGTGGACCCTCTTGTCAATTTATTTCTTATAATTGCACTTCAATACGGAACAAAAATGAAATTTATAGCTTATAATTAAGTGGTATGTTCCAAGCTGTTGGTTGAGAGATAGCATGGAATGACATTAGTAGATAAATAAGTGTGTGTGGTGTCTTTAAAAGTAGGAAAAATCACAATATGAAGATAAAGTTGGAATTCACGAGGACAAATTGGGGCAAATATTTGTTTATAGGAAGAGAAGTTTGGGATTAGAATAACCTACCACGGGAGATGTTCAATAAATTTCCAATTTCTTTGTAATCATTTAAGAAAAAGGCTAGGAAAACAACAGATAGGGAATCTGCCACCTGGGCGACTGCCCTAAATGCAGACCAATATTGACTGATTGAAAGTATTGGGTTTAGGAAACAAAGTCTTAAAGGAAGTAGACTAATATTGTTACTTGGGTAGTACAGTAAGTAACGATGGTAGAAGTGAGGAGGACACAAAATGCAGACTAGCAAAAGCAAAAGCAAAAGCAAAAGCAAAAGCAAAAGCAAGGTGGGACTTTCTTAAGAAGAGAAATTTGCCCACTTTGAACACTGATACAGGAATTAGAAAGACTTTCTTGAAGACTTTCGTCTGGAGTACGAAGTTGTACGGAAGTGAAATATGGACAGTAATAAGCTCAGAGAGGAAATTTTTTTAAATGTTATGTTACAGTAGAATGCTGAAGGTGAGATGGGTAAATCGAAACACAAATCAAGAGATAATGGATAAAATTGATGAGAGGAGAACGATTTGGTGAAATTTGACCAGGAGAAGAGATAGAATGATACGACACATCCTAAAGACTCCCAGAACTTGTTCAGTTAGTTTTTGAGGTAAGTGTAGACAGTAAGAACAGTAAAGGTAGACCAAAGCAAGAATATTACAAACAGATTAGAGTAGATGTAGGATGTAGTAGTAATGCAGGAATGAAAAGGTTAGCACAGGATGGAGTGGCATGAGAAACTGCATCAAACCAGTCTATGAACTGTTGACCCAAAGGAGGACAATAATAAACTAATTTGAAAGAACAGAAAATATTTTGGCAGCTTTCAACTAACTGAAAATCACTCTGCACCTTAGAGGCACTTCTACAGATACAAGAAGACAGTGACAATGCAAGGAGAGAACCATCGTTTTCACTAAATGACAGAGAAACCTATACTTAAACCACGAACCATCTGATGGATCTGTGTTCAAACCTAGGATCCAGTGATACAACAGTCACAGCAATAATCACGAAAACTTCTTCAAACTATAATCCCCATTTGCAAAAAGAAAAGAGATCATCAACCTTAGAAATGATTATGGGAAGAAAACTAACTTTTGTGTCTGAAAAAAAGGTGGTAAAAAGCAAGATTAATTATTCAGCTCTGTAGTCCGTCTCCACAGAAATGATTAAGATTTCAATTTTGCTACCTTTAATTCTATATATTACTTTCTTTGACTAAACCCTGGATGGAATGTAATTTTTTTCCTCCAATTCAAAATTCATTTGAAATATTCACCCATTACTATCAATGGCTTCCTCTTTGAACCATATGACTATGCCGCAGTAGGGAGGCTTGTGTGTCTCAATGAAGGAGCTAGCCAAGTTGTAGGTGCAACCATTACATGTGATACAAGTCATGCTAAGCCTGTATTGTCAATTTCGAACAATTTCATGTTATTATCAATAAAAAGTTTCACCTTTACAATACTCAAAAAGTTTAATTTTAAAACAAAGTTAAAAGAACATTTTTCATCCCTCCAGAGAGGGGCCATATCAGATGGGTATCTGTCGAGAGACCAGACTAATGAATGGTTTATCGAAAGCAGGGTAGCAGCCTTTCAGAAGTTGCAAGGGCGGCAGTCTGGATTATTGACTGATATGGCTTATAATAATATTCAGCATGGCTTCACTATGTTAATACTGTTATACAGTTGAAAACAAGGGGAAGCTACAGCCGTAACAAACAGAGGACATGCAGCTCTCTCTGCATGAATAAATGAATGATGTACTGATGATTGCTTCCTCCCAGGTCAAATATTCCACAGTTAAATAGTCCTCCATTCAGATCTCTGGGCAGGGCCAACATAAGAGGGGGATCAGGAAGATGAATCCCAACATTCTGCGAGTCGGAACATAGAATTTTAGAAGTTTAAATCCTTGTGGTAGGTTAGAGAATCTGAAAGTTAAATGGATAGATGAAAGTTAGATGTGGTTGGTATAAGTGAAGTACATTGGCAGGAAGAGCAGGATTTTTGGTCAGGTAACTACAGAATTATGAACAAAATCAAACAGCGGAAATGCAAGAGTTGGTTTATTAATGAACTAGCAATTACCTATGGCTTCGCTAGCGTAGATTTCGTACTTTGATAAAATAATCATTCCTCAGTGCTGTATTGAGACATTATCTGAAAATCCCTAAAGTATAAAAACTCGCCGAAAAAATGAGTTTCATTTACGCCAGAAACTCTTTGTAAACCACGTTTGTGGTATTGCCTTTCGAGGCATGAGATGACCATGTGACACAGAATTGTAGGCCCTACATGTGAAAAACAGTCTTCTCTCAAGTCGAAAAAAAACAAGTTTCTTTATTTTTAAGAGAGATTCCAAGTACCTATTTCCACGTCCGTAACATCTTCAGTTTTTGAGATATAAGCATCCTCGTAAAAAATAATTCAGCTCCTTATTCAGCCCCCACTTCCATTTAAGTTGATTACCCCCCTCCCCCAAGAAAATTTATGTTTCTTTATTTTTTTAAATACATTCCAAATGCCAATTTTCAAGTCTGTGACCTTCAGTTCTTGAGATATAAGTATCCCCATAAACAGAATTCAATTTTGTTTACTTCCTCCTCCCCCCCCCCCCCCCCACCGTCTAATTAAGTGAATTTTCCGAAAACAAACAAAAAATACGTGTTCAATTATTTATGAAGGAGTTACCAAATACCAATTACCAGTTTTGAGATATATGTATCCTCGTAAAAAGAATTAACGTAACATCAACAAATGCTAACCTGTTTTTTCACTAATCATGAGAAAACTACGTCTGATTTCTCCATATGTCCTAACGAGGGCTGTGAATTGGGCTTCGGTGTAAGTCAACGGAAGCCGCGCAACACATAACATCATTTCAGTAGGTGTAGGAGAAACTGGAACTCGCTGCCCACGTAACAAAAATACTCGATCACGATCCCAGTCTTCTAACATCTCTGGATCTTCCAGAAAGGCACGTGCTACACCGGAACCAGTGCCGCTCTGAAGTTGAACAGAATGCACCGGGAAATCCGAGAGTAGTTCTCGTATTTCCTAAAACAGAAAAAGAAATAATTCATATTATTAACAGCAATAAACCACAAATCATATTTTTCTACTCTTACATCAAGAATGGAATCATAATGAGCAAAACAATTTGAACATCTACTAATAGGTATTAGCAGTATAAAGCACTCTGTAATGTTGAAGATATCATTTTGGTATTCTTGCACATTACGCAATATTGAAGAGTACAAAATGTAATTAGGCAAGTATTTTATTTTTTTACAATTTGCTTTACGTCGCACCGACACAGATAGGTCTTATGGCGACCACGGGATAGGAAAGGGCTAGGAGTGGGAAGGAAGCGGCTGTGGCCTTAATTAAGGTACAGCCTCAGCATTTGTGTGCTGTGAAAATGGGAAACCACGGAAAACCATATCGAGGGCAGCCGACAGTGGAGTTCGAATCCACTATCTCCCAGATGCAAGTTCACAGCTGCGCATCTCTAACCGCACGATCAACTCGCCCGGTAGGCAAGTATTTCTGTACTTTCAGAAAATTACAGACTTTATTACAGAGAACATACTATCTTGCGATGTAACAATGACATAATTCCACACCTTTTCAATATTAACATCTCAACATCTATTTCTTCCGGTTGTTATCATCATTCAACGTTGCACTCTTATACCCAGCGGAGTGGCCACGTGTGTTTAAATGCGGCTATGGAGCCAACCTCTGCATTCGGGATAATTGTCTGTTCGAGCTCTACCGTCGGCTGTCCTGAAAATGGTTTTCTGTGTTTCCCCGTTTCACTTCCAGGCAAGGACAGTCCCTATTTATAGGCCACAGCCGATTCCTTGCACCTCCTTACCCAATTTCATTCACCATCATTTATTTATTTCTGTATTTATTGCTTCGCTTGTTTAACGTCGTACTAACACATCGAAGGTTTTCGGCGACGGAAGGATGGGAAAGGGCTAGATTTGGGAAGGAAGCAGCCGTGGCCTTAATTAAGGTACAGCATTTGCCTGGTGTGAAATGGGAAACCACAGAAAACCATCTTCAGGGCTGCCGATAGTGGGGTTCGAACGCACTATCTCCCGGATACGAGCTCACAGCTGCACGGCCATAACCGCATGGCCAATTCGCCCGGTAGAAGAAGAGAAGAAGAAGAAACAGCTTCAGTATTTTTATTACTAAGTTCTTACAACTGCAATCTTAAGTCTGGGCCACACATCATTTGCCTGCCTATGCTGCAATCTAACAGCACTAATCCGTTCCAGAAGCAATATGGCCCTTTGTCTAACTTAAAAACAAGTGTCTCAATGTGCATACAAAGAAAAGTATTTATGCCAGGGCATGACAAGGGATGGCTTTCATAAGAATAGCTGCAAGCCACATAAACAAGGAGATAATATGAAATAGCATCCTCTGACAATAGGCCTCATTATTCTCATTCTACGTATACACCAAAGGAATGTAGCGCACTAGCAGCAGCAGTAGTAGTAGTATAGTAATTGCCACGTAAGGAAATACCCCAAAAAGTAAATATCGCCGCCCGATGCTCTTCTTTTCTCTTTTTTGTAATGGCTGATCACTGCTGCTAACCTGCCTGGTTACATATTAAAATCATCAGACAGACATAACCATAACAAACTAACCTCAATGTAAACACCGATAATGAATGTTTCCCTACCCTAGTAAATGATAAAAGATAAGATGAAATAAATCAAGATAATTATGAATATCTCCTCAATGAGGAATTAAGGAAATAAACACACTTTCTCACTTAAATTATCTGTCTTTATTTTGATATACAGTAGGCGTACTATAACCATATTCTTGAAAAGAGGGACGTGTTAAACGATGCAATTTATTTAATAAGTCTTTGCAGTGTGATTTTCGAAAGTTCCAGACATCCAATGACTTCCCTTTCTTTTGCGCGAATATTTCCTTCTCTCTTCAATACCGGTAACCAGTAAGGAGAGAGATTATTGGGCATATTTTCAGCCTGCAGGCTGGTTATATCTTCAAGCTTATCAGGAAACATATAGGAATACTAATGTGCCAAGCTCCGTGAACGGAATTTAGGTCAGCTTTCGAGTTCACTGCGGATTTGAAAATAATAATGTTATAAGTTCTACTGCCAAAATTTCGTCCCGCAAGAGTTATTTCATGTACCGGTAGATCTAGACATGAGACTGACGTATTTGAGCACTTTCATCATTTCACACAAACTATGTTATTAAATGCATTATCCGAACATGCAACAATCCTACTTACCTGGTATTAGCCAAATAGATTTACAATCCCACAGAAAAAGAAAATATGCTTTAAATATTCTCGCAAATGTATCACTAGTGACTTTAACGGCGATGCGGTGGCAACACGCACTTCACGCTAGAGCAGTGATTGAACGTTGCCAACGTGCCAGATTAACGGTAAATGTAAGACGTCGTATCGGCAAGTAGGGTCCCTAAACTGTATGGTTACAGACACTGAAAAAGACCCAACAGCAAGAAAAGTAACCATAAATCAATATCTTAATATTACAGGGGAGAAAGGGTAAGGTTGCACCCTTAGGGTACGTCCTTACACGGAGTAGTAGTAGTAGTAGTAGTAGTAGTAGTAGTAGTACTTTCTTGTTGTTCGATTTGGTTTACGTCGCACCGACAGATAGGTCTTATGACGACGGTGGGATAGGAAAGGGGTTAGAGTGGGGAGGAAGCGACAGAGGCTTAATTAAGGTACAGCCCTAGCATTTGCCTGGTGTGAAAATGGAGAACGTGAACCATCAGAATTGATTGATTGATACTTGTTGTTTAAAGGGGCTTAACATCTAGGTCATCGGCCCCGAATGGTACGAAATGAAAGGACAAATTAAAAGCTCGAAAACATCCACTGAGCACAATTCAAAACGTGAGGATGGATTGGATTGGATGGATGGATGGATGGATGGATGGATGGATGGATGGATGGATGGATGGATGGCATGGCATGGCATGGAATGACATTAGTGGACGAATAAGCTTGAGTGGAGCTTCGAAAAGTAGGAAAGACCATTATACGAAAATAAAGTTGGAATTCAAGAGGATAAATTGGGGCAAATATTCACTTATAAGGTGAGGAGTAAGGGATTGGAATAATTAATCAAGGGAAATTTTCGATGAATTTCGAAATTCTTTGAAAACGTAAGAAAATTCTAGGTAATCCACTGATAGGGAATCTGCCATCTGAGCGACAGCCCTACATGCAGATCACTGATGATTGACTGAAATGAGACGGAAGGAATGGCTCAAACTGGAGAGCGACATAATAATAATAATAATAATAATAATAATAATAATAATAATAATAATAATAATAATAATAATAATAATAATAATGTGTGGAAAGCTGCATTTCTGGACATGGATCTTCCACTCAATGACCTCCAGAGACTCCAGAAGCCTGTACTCAGCACCAACATCATCTTCACATCCTGTGATGCAATTATTATATAAAATTACTATGCACTGTTATATGCACGTACTTCCGATAAACAGTAGTTCCAAGTATGCGCTTTTCACAAAGTTATTGTACGGTGAGCAAAGCTACGTATCACAAGGGAGTATGGGAAATATTGGGATTCCGATGTGTGAGTAGGTCTACTTGAAATACTTTTTTATTTGCATTAGTCCTAAACCTACTCGGTATGTCACATTCTTAACATCATAATCCTAACCGGGAGTAGCTTCGTGAAATTAGGTTACATTAAGAATCCTCTAAACTGACCATCATTGTCGTCCTTTGGTCTGCATAGTCGACAAGTTTATTTCCTTTTTCAAGGAAAAAGATACAGGTACATATGCCGGGCTGAGTGGCTCAGACGGTTGAGGCACTGGCTTTCTGACTCTAACTTGGCAGGTTCGATCCTGGCTCAGTCCGGTGGTATTTGAAGATGCTCAAATACGTCAGCCTCGTGTAGATTTACTGGCACGTAAAAGAACTCCTGCGGGACAAAATTCAGGCACCTCGGCGTCTCCGAAAACCGTAATAGTAGTTAGTGGGACGTAAAGCAAATAACATTATTATTATTATTATTATTATTATTATTATTATTATTATTTTTTTTTTTTTTGCTAGGGGTTTTACGTCGCACCGACACAGATAGGTCTTATGGCGACGATGGGATAGGAAAGACCTAGGAGTTGGAAGGAAGCGGCCGTGGCCTTAATTAAGGTACAGCCCCAGCATTTGCCTGGTGTGAAAATGGGAAACCACGGAAAACCATTTTCAGGGCTGCCGATAGTGGGATTCGAACCTACTATCTCCCGGATTATTATTATTAGTAGTAGTAGTAGTAGTAGTAGTTTTATAGCATTGCCAATATGGTGTTTGCAAACTAGTCCCAGAATAGTTTACAGATTACATTGCGTAGCTGATTTAGGCAGTCAGTAAGTCTGTTGGCACTGAAAAGTATAAAATCGAGAGATTTTTGCCAACAGGTTTACCGGCACGTTAATGAGACTCGTTTTAGAAGACATTTCCAACGCCCAGGCGTCTCAAAATCAAAAGCAATTTAAAGATCCTAAAATACATCACAATGTATGTAACCTAACAAAGCATCTGATGTACAGTTAACGCACCTGTATGAGTTAAAAGTGTAAGGAGCCAAGTAATAATGGCCGTTAAAGCGATCGTGGATTCAAATTGTCTACAACTGCGAGGATTAGGTCAAGACCCTTCAACAAATTCAACGCATTACTTTTGAAAACTATGGGCCGATTGCAGAAACGTTTTTTTTTTTCCTATTTGCTTTACGTCGCACCGACACAGATAGGTCTTGTGGCGACGATGGGATAGGAAAGGCCTAGGAATGCGAAGAAAGCGGCCGTGGCCTTAATTAAGGTACAGCCCCAGCATATGCCTGGTGTGAAAATGGGAAACCACGGAAAACCATCTTCAGGGTTGCCGACAGTGGGACTCGAACCCACTATCTCCCGATTACTGGATACTGGCCGCACTTAAGCGACTGCAGCTATCGAGCTCCGTGAAACGGTGTTTAGACGATGTCTACGGTTAAACAATGCCTAGGTATGGCTGTCGCACTGCAGAGACGTTATTTATCACTATGACACTGTCTAAAACCGATGTTCAACCGGTCATGTTTAAACACTGCCGAGAGCACTGTTTAACCTCAAATGAGAGGAGTGAATCACAATCTGGTTATGTACCATGCAACATGCAATTTGTATTATCATGTTGAGACGATTGCGGGAAGAAAGGTTAGTCCGACGGCCTCTCTGTGGGTCGCCCGCTGCTAAATCGCAGCAATTCATTTGACATGTACGGGTACATAGATCTTAAAATAAGGTTTCGCTTTTCAAGAGACGTGTTTCTTGAGACTGACAAAGGGACAGTCCGGTAAGTGTCAACTTGAATACAATTCTTGGCAACCGATATATTTTATTATATAAATGAGGTAATTTCCATGGAATTATAGGTCACTTCGACCACATACATATCCGAATTACGTGTCCCAATCGTCAGAGGGCTGTCACATACATCAGCCGGGAGGAATTCAGTTATATTTACTGCCAAGTAAGACACACATTATAATGATTTTTTTTTAATGCTATCTGCTTTACGTCGCACCGACACAGATAGGTCTCATGGCGACGATGGGATAGGAAAGGCCTAGGAGTGGGAAGGAAGCGGTCGTGGCCTTAAGATACAGCCCCAGTATTTGCCTGGTGTGAAAATGGGAAACCACGGAAAACCATCTTCAGGGCTGTCGACAGTGGGGTTCGAACCTACTATCCCCGAATACTGGATACTGGCCGCACTTAAGCGACGGCAGCTATCGAGCTCGGTATAGTAAAAACTAAAAAGTAGGTTGTATGTGGTTTATATATATATAATCGTATAAGTTGTTGGCAACTATCAGATAGGAAGTGGTGGTGATGGTGGTGATTATTGTTTAAAGAGGGGGGGCTGGGGAAGAAGAGCCGTGGCCATAACAGCCCTAGTATATGCCTGGTATAAAAATAGGGAAACTACGGAAAACAATTTTCACGGCTGCCGATGATGCGTTTCGAACCTACGACCTCTAGAATACAAGCTACATCTATATGGCCCTACAACACACTCTGTTACACATTACTATTGCTTCATCTTCTCTTCGTCGAAGCTACCGTATTTATAAGCAGATTACACTCACTGTAACGCCCGGCCCCATGGCTAAATGGTTAGCGTGCTGGCCTTTGGTCACAGGGATCCCGGATTCGATTCCCGGCAAGGTCGGGAATTTTAACCATCACTGGTTAATTTCGCTGGCACAGGGGCTGGGTGTATGTGTCGTCTTCATCATTATTTCATCCTCATCAGGACGCGCACGTCGCCTAGGAGAGTCAAATCAAAAGACCTGCACCTGGCGATCCGAACTTGTCCTCGGACACTCCCGGCACTAAAAGCCATACGCCATTTCATTTTTTTACTCACTGTAACAAAGCTATAATCAAAGCTACACTTCCCCGTACGGTGGCGTGTCGCTTTAGTGTCGATAATATTATGAGATTTAATTTCCACTGAAAGCGATACTCTTATCTGTGGGCAAGCCATGCTCATGTCTAGCCATATTTGAGTAATGTGTATGAAGACGAACAGCTGACTGGCGTTCGTCGCGCGCGCACCGACGAATGTCATTGGTTGCGACAAGCAAAGAGTTACATGAAAGATACTTCTATCTCCAATTTCAAACCAATATTGAAACTTTAAACGATTTCTAGTTAAACATCGGCTGAACATTGTTTATGCAATGGAAGATCGTGCTCGATTTAGACGTTGTTTAGGTAGACGTTGTCTAAGGTTTAAAACTAGTCATCGTTTCTGTAACCGGCCATATTCGTTTAAGAGAAACGATTGTCTGCATTTTGAAACATTAAATTACCTTAAAGTACCATACTGTTCAACCAGATTCCATACCACTAGTAGTGAAAACAGTTTTTAACCAATGGTAACGTTTTTAGCAAATCTGAGAATGAATACCAACGCCGCTCTAAATTGAATCGCTTGATGTTGAAAGAGGACTTCTGCAGGTTTTACGAAATATTCGTTTTTAATAATCATGTTATTTGCTTTAGGTCCCACTAACTACCTGTTTTACGGTTTTCGGAGACTCCGAGGTGCCGGAATTTAGTCCCACAGAAATTCTTTTACGTGCCTGTAAATCGACCGACACGAGGCTGACGTATTTGAGCATCTTCAAATACCACCGGACTGAGCCAGGATCGAACCTGCCAAGTTAGAGTCAGAAAGCCAGTGCCTCAACCGTCTGAGCCACTCAGCCCGGCATATGTACCTGTATCTTTTTCCTTGAAAAAGGAAATAAACTTGACTATGCAGACCAAAGGTCGACAATGATGGTCAGTTTAGAGGATTCTTAATGTAACCTAGACAGACCTTGCTGCTTGTTACTGTGTGGAGAGTTCTGTTTAGAGCTGGGAACGGTAGGAGCGGAGCGGAGCAGTTGTTTTGGCTCGTCCTCCGGAGACCTCCGGTAGTCCTCCGATTGAATTCACGGGCGGAAAATTCAAATGCTTTAATGTGGGCAATGTTGTAACGGTGATCTTAGGAGGAATTACAATTTAAATTTCATTACTAATTCCACAGATGCATGTGTTCCCCCAAGTTTGCCATTCAAATGCTGTAGTCGTTTCAAGATCGCCGCATTATTTGTTACGCTAAGAATAACAGATTTTGATCTGCTGACATTCAGTTTGCAATAGGTGCAGGTGGATAGAATACTGTAGATTGAATACTGGCACATATGATACCATTGCAAATGTATTTACAATATTATTAATAGTAAAACAGTTTAAGCAATAAGTATATTCCAGTGCATGTAAACACGTATTATATACGATGCTCTTACATCGTGTTATACGTGTAGCTCATTTATTACGGAAGAGCACGCCCGGCTCCATGACTAAATGGGTACCGTGCTGGCCTTTGGTCGCAGGGGTCCCAGGTTCGATTCCCGGCAGGATCGGGAATTTTAATTGGTTAATTTCGCTGGTACTGGAGCTGGGTGTATGTGTCGTCTTCATAATCATTTCATCCTCATCACGACGCGCAGGTCGCCTAAGAGTGTCAAATCAAAAGACCTACATCTGGTGAGCCGAACTTGTCCTCGGACACTCCCGGCACTAAAAGCCATACGCCATTTCATTTTTTAATGAAGAGTACGAACTGATTGGTATTGGTTATATGCTGTACCGGGCTGAGTAGTTCAGACGGTAAAGCTCTGGCCTTCTGAGCTCAAGTCTGCGGTTTCAATTCCGACTTTGCTCGGCGGTACTTGAAGATGCTGACATACGAGAGTCGCATGTCGGCAGGTGTACCGGCACATGAAAGAACTCCTGTGGGACAAAATACTGGCACCTTAACTTCGCAGAAAACCACGGAAGTGGTTATGGGAATACAATAATAATAATAATAATAATAATAATAATAATAATAATAATAATAATAATAATAATAATAATAATAATAATGTTACCGGCACAAGCCGAGCCTTCCTAAATTGATACAAATAATAATAATAATAATAATAATAATAATAATAATAATAATAATAATAATAATAATAATAATCTTTCTATCAATTTACCCTCCAGGGTTGGCTGTTCCCTCGTTCGCAGAGAGAATCCCACCTATATCGCCTCAAGGACAGTGTCCTGGAGCGTGAGACTTTCGGTCGGGGATACTTTTTTGTTTTGTTTTACGTCGCACCGACACAGATAGGTCTCATGGCGACGATGGGATAGGGAAGGTCTGGGAGTGGGAAGGAAGCGCCCGTGGCCTTAACTAAGGTACATCCCCAGCATATGCCTGGTGTGAAAATGGGAAAGCACAGAAAACCAACTTCAGGGTTGCCGACAGTGGGATTCGAACCCACTATCTCCCGGTTGAAAGTGGGTTCGGACCCCACTGTCGGCAGCCCTGAAGATGGTTTTACGTCGTTTTCCATTTTCACGTCTAGAAATTGCCCTCCTTAATAGTTCCTATCATATCGTCGCCATAAGACGGCATGACGTAAAGCAAATTGTTACAAAAGTAATCGACAAATGAAACACGAACGATAAATGAGAATGTATATATTTCATATATTCGCCTTCGTCACACGTATAAAGCAGTATTTACCATGTCGCTACCACGGATGGAATGGCAAGGGAGCACGCATTCAATACTGTTCCTCCGTCCTCCGCTCGCGACCGAACCAGCGATTGGTTTCCAAGCAACAGTGTACTACCAAAGAATACCGGAGGGAGCGCTGCACTCGCACTACCGATTGCAATCATAGGAGCAACTGCTCCGTTCCCAGCTCTACGTCGAATAACGAACCGATGCAATCTCAGATGAAACTGTGGAACATGATATAGCTAAGACGAAGACAGACTGCCTAGAGCTGAGAACAGTAGGAGCGGAGCGGAGCAATTGTTTTCGCTCTTCCTCTGGAGACCTCCGATAGTCCTCCGATTGAATTAACTGGCGGAAAATTCAAATACTTCAATGTGGGCAATGTAGTAATGGTGATCTTGGGTGGAATTACAATTTAGGCTACGGTATCAATTCCACAGATGCATGTGTCTTTCTACGTTTGTCATTCAAATGCTGCAGTCGTTTCAAGATTGCCTCATTATTTTGTTACGCTGTGAATAACAGATTTTGTTCTGTTGAAATTCAGTTTGCGTCCGCCTCTGTGGTGTAGTGGTTAGTGTGATTAGCTGCCACCCCCGGAGGCCCGGGTTCGATTCCCGGGTCTGCCACGAAATGTGAAAAGTGGTACGAGGGCTGGAACGGGGTCCGCTCAGCCTCGGGAGGTCAACTGAGTAGAGGTGGGTTCGATTCCCACCTCAGCCATGCTGGAGGTGGTTTTCCGTGGTTTCCCAGTTCGCCTCCAGGCAAATGCCGGGATGATACCTAACTTAAGGCCACGGCCGCTTCCTTCCCTTCCGATCTTCCCATCCCCCCGTAAGGCCCCTGTTTAGCATAGCAAGTGAGGCCGCCTGGCGAGGTACTGGTCATCCTCCCCAGTTGTATCCCCCGACCCAGAGTCTGAAGCTCCAGGACACTGCCCTTGAGGCGGTAGAGGTGGGATCCCTCGATGAGTCCGAGGGAAAAACCAACCCTGGAGGGTAAGCAGATTAAGAAAGAAAGAAAGCTCATTTATTACTGAAGAGAATGAAGTGATTGGAATTGTTTATATGTTGTACCGGGCTGAGTAGTTCAGACGGTAGAGCGCTGGCTAGTGGCTGGGACGGAGTGGTGCAGTTGTTGTGACGTCATCTTCCGGTTGTACCGAGTAAACTACCGAGTGAATGTACTGTAACGGCATGACAACGTAAAGGTATTTCACCCGTATATTCAATGCCCTTTTCTCACAACATAACTCTTTCACTTAATACAGCAATTTGCTGATGTTTATCATCGGTAATTTCAAAGAAATGCCATGCATCAGACGGCCTTCGTGGCATTTGTGGTACAAATTTCTGTACAAATTTATTAAATGCCTTTAAATATTCTAAAACACGAATGCCATCTAAAAACGGGATTAAATATCAAACCAATACCACGATTATTTTCTAATATACTTTGCATTACCTACACAACACAACAAGCAGAGGAAATATAGACGCAAATTTAATACGCACAGACTGAATACAGGTACAATACACTTACAAGGGGAGGCCATGACGTTCGGATCACGGACTACCTTCCAACTTTGTACACATTTAGTAGTCCATTAGGACAACATAATGTGCAAGTAGTACGGCGTACTACTAAGGCGTTCTCGAGAAAATCGCAAGATAACTTTTCGCGTCGAATATGTACCGGTGCTTTGGGTTCACTAACACGAAACGGCGGTGATCGAGTGGTTAGCGATCAAGCTACGAAAGCGCTGGTTCACTGGATCGAGTCCCGCTTCTCGCGGCGTTTTTCAACACTGCTTATTTTCTTAAAAATGCTATTGTTCGAGGCGTCGACAGGCACCATATTTTATGAACTTGCGTGTAATTGGAATGGCGGTAGTGTGGAATGTTGTGTGTGAGGAAAGGAAGATTAAGGACGTCACAAACACCCAGTCCCCAGGACTGGGATGGTATTCATTACAATTAACAAAACCCGGCCCGGCTGGGAATCGAACCCGTGGCCGCCGGACGACAGGCGGGCGCGTTGGCCCCAAGACCGCTGGGACGTACGAGAGTACGTATAGTCTATCATATATATTACACTTCAAAGGTAATATACTGAAAAAGGTCTATTCTATTTGCATGGACTTTTATCGGAAATATATATATATTATTAAACGTTAACGATAAATGCTAATGTATATGTTTCATATATTCGCCTTCTTCATACTTATAAAGCAGTATTTACTACGTCGCTACCACATCCGTTGCGCTCCACTACTGGAGGTGCAAGCGAGCACACATTCAGTACTGTTGCTCCGTCCTCCGCTCGCCGTCCGAAACCACCGATTGGTTTCCAAGCAACAGTTGACTACCGGAGAATACCGGAGGTAGCGCTGCACTCGCACTACCGATTGCAATCATAGGAGCAACAGCTCCGTTCCCAGCTCTAGTTCTGTTCTATGTACCACGTTGTTAACTCATGCAGCTTTGCGATTAAAAAGTGAACTGTCATAATGTCTTCGAGTGAAATTGATAGCTGTGGAAATGTGTCAAGTAGGAAGAGGAAGAAGGGAGTGGTTAATAATCATCTTTACCCTCGCAATATACGAAAGGAGGCTAGGCGTTCTGGGAAAGCCTTTCAAAACAGCAAAGGGGAATCTGTACCTGCCAAGTTCGTTGCTAGATCTCGTGGGTATGTTCGAGAAAATTTATTGTTTTTATTCCTACCCGATACAATTTGACTGCATTCAATAACGATAATAATATAGCATAATATAGCAATTTAGAGGCATAATGATAAACATTTCAGTAATAGAATTCTTCGTCCTTTGCTTCAGGTGCAAAACTTAACTGCCTCGACTTTTGAACAACATAAGAAAAAAGAAAGTATGCTTAATTTCTTCTCTGAACTGAAAACGAAAGATGAGCAAGACATATTTCTCCAAAAAAGTTGTGAGGTGGAAACTTCTAAAAGAAGATTGTCTTCAGACATTAACAAGCGTCCTAAAACAGTTTCCGTCAAGTGTTATATTTCGTATGGTGTGAAGAAAGCAGCTGTATGTAAGACAGGGTTTCTGGATGTGTATGGAATTACAAAGAAACGAATGGAAAGGATTTCAAAATTAACTGGATAATGATGTCCCACAAGATAAGAAGGGCAAAACTGCCTATAATTTCCTTCCAGCTAATTTGCTAGGTGATATGAATGCGCATATTGCTTCTTTTCCGTAAGAAATCGGGCACCATACCTCAAAAGAATACCGTTGGTTAAGTTCTTCATTGAACGTCAAAATCATGTTTGAACTCTTCAACAAAACATTTCCGCACCACAAAGGCAAAGTGTCGTATAGTAGTCATTATCTTTACTTCAAGGAAAATTTTGATTTAAAGTTTGGACAGCACCAGAAAGACGCCTGTTCAAAATGTAAGGAACTAGGGGTGAAAATGAACAGTGATGTGTTGGGTAATACTGCCAAGAAGGCTGCGTAAGCTGAACTTACGGTTCACAAACGACAAAGTAAGCGATTTTATACTGCTCTGAAACAATCTGAATCTGCGGATGGCCCATCACATGCAATATGCATCGATTTCATGTGGAATGTGTCTTTACCTGTCATACCTGTACAAGATTTGTACTATTTCAGGCAATTTACAGTCAACACCTTTGGAGTACATGACAAAATGACTTGCTGCGTTTACCATGAATGTGAGGGTGGGAATGGAGCTAACGATGTTTGCTCGCATATCCGACACTGTATCGATACCTTCATTCATCCCGACGTCAAACGACTTAAAATTTTTGCCGATAACTGCACTGGGCAAAACAAGAACCAGGCAATAAGTCTATTCATTATGGCACTGGTTGAACTCAAAATGTTTGAATCAGCGGAGATTATCTACCCTTTACGATGGCACTCTTTCATGCCATGTGACAGGGATTTTGTTGTCCTTAAGACAGCTCTGAGGCAAGTTGAGAGACTTTATACATTGGACGAGTACGTAGCTATTATTAAAGGAGCATCTACTAAGCGTAACAAATTTGTAATAATAACACCACATCATGACAGTGTGTTCGATTTCAGTAACTGGTACGGTCAGTATTAGAAGACCTGTCTAAGGCCCGGCTTCATCAACACATGTTAAATATATACTAACAAGTAGTTAGTTAATACGGAGTTAAAAATTTAACATCTTGTTAGGTTTCTTGTGTTTCATCAAACTTTTCTTTTGAAATGTTAACTAATCGACTGTTAACTCTCCTAATATTGCGAATTGGTGCGAATCAAGGAGGCGGTACGAACATGCTGTTTTACAGCGCGCTTCGATGCGCTTTTGTTCGAGTACAGCTGTAAAATATGGCGTGTGAAGTGAAACGGAATCGTAGTTCTATTTTTCCGCCTTCGAAAAAGAGTTGTCAATTGAATTAGTTAGTAAATATATATATATATATATATAAGTTATTGAGTGCAAGCGCACAGATGGCTTGACGATAAAAGAAAAGGACGAGGCGTGGGAGAAAGTCCGCGAGGGTTTCAATGGGGTTAACAGATACTTTCTTAGCGGGTATCCGCTGTCACCTAACAAAATCACTTCGTTCATTGTTCCCACTTCAAAATGTGCTCCGATATGCGAGTTATTAAATATTGTATTGTATTGTGCAGAACCAGACCACCTAGCAAGTATATCCCTGTGTTTCAATGATTGTTGCACTGATATTGTACTTCATTTTCATATTACTATTAAGTATTTATTCAGTGTTCATACTGAGAATTGCATTTATACATTTCAAAAGCAATAACAATGCATTTTGTAATTATGTTTTTTTTTTTTTTTTTTTTTTTTGGTAGATGGCATTCAAGCTTCACTCCATTTGATGTATCAAGGGGACTTCTGCAGTACTAACATGCCATTTTTTCATAATCTATGAACTGGATTTTGTATTTTCCTGCACTGAAGTGTGCATTACCTACAGGCGTCATGCACTGGCGGAAGCGTAAAACATAGATCGACACTTTCCATCATCTAGACAGTGTTTTCCTTCTCTTGTAAAATCTAGAAATTGTCAGAAGTCCCCTTTCTACATCAAGTGATTCAGTTTCAAACAGCCCTCCTTTCTTGGCTGGCTACAGTCAGTATTTAATGGGATATATTTACAAATACGTTTATTGCTGGAAAGTAACAATAATAAGCCAGTTCACATGTAATCTTCCTGAACTATCGAGAGGACTGAACAGCAGATTCTCAAGCATTAACACTGAACTCAAACCATGATGCCACCCTCAACACAGCCAAACTAGATTAAGATCGACTGCTCTCAGCCCGTATAATGAATATCTGTATTGTCTACTGGTGACAGTGGGTGATTTTACAGAAGCTCCAATTAAAATTGTGTTCGTGTTTCGAATTCCGGCCTAGCGAACCATTGAATACTAGCGGCTGCCGACTGAAAACGCCAAGCGACAAATAACTGGGACTAGCTGGACTGCGCCATACCTCACGAGCTTTCCGTAACTGAGCCGACTCACAAGAGCACCATATCACGCATGTCCATTCATGCTCCCCATCTGCGACAAGGTTCTATTAAACCTCCTGACCCGTAAACTTACAATATACCGACACGAGTTTCTCACATTTAGGCATAGCGGTGGGGATGGAGCGGAGCAATTGTGACGTCATCACCCGCTTGTACCGAGTAAACTACCACGTGAATGTACTGTAGCGGTACGTTTAAACACTCTATTGGTGTGACAACGTAAAGGTATTTCACTCTCCTATTCAATGCCCTTTTCTCACAACATAAGAACTGTAAATAGATGTATATATTCAATAGAACTGTTATATTCGTATGTGCTAGGAAGCAGGAGGTAGTATGTGGCGTAACTGTTAGTAACTCGTATAGTTAAATCATTCAAATAATAAAACAAACTACGATGCATGGATGAAAGAAAAGGTTTGTTAACAATGCAGATCGGTACTTAACGGAAAAGTATTAACAACATGTTCCGTAATTTCATGTGATACAAGTGTTGAGGAAAACAGCCTAAAAATGAAATGAAATGGCGTATGGCTTTTAGCGCCAGGAGTGTCCAAGGACATGTTCAGTTCGCCAGGTGCAGGTCTTTTGATCTGATGCCCATAGGCTACCTGCGCGTCGTGATGAGGATGAAATGATGATTAAAATTATTGACCATACCGGGAATCGAAGCCGGGACCCCTGTGACCAAAGGCCAGCACGCTAACCATTTAACCATGGAGCTGGACAGCCAAAGTATAAAGAATATCATCAAAAGGTAATGAACAAATATGAAGTAATTTCATCAACAAAATGGCAGAAGTAATTACGTTCATCGAAAGCTTTACTGAAATCTACCTCGTAGTAAATCTGATTAAATAACATTTTACAACGTAGTACTGCACGTCCTAATGCCAAACAGCTATCATTAGAATGCTTATATCTGTACAGTTATCACGATGTCACAAAAATAAAACAGATTAACGAAAGGGTTGTGCATTTTACTAATGATGCGATTAATATAACGCATTTCTTCGTAAAAGTAACAACAATAATTGAAATTAATAGGGGTCCTCCTATTCAATACAAAGACAAAGGGGGACCCCTATTAATTTCAATTATTGTAATTCCACTTCAATACGGATCATGATATTTCTAAATATCAATAAAAATAACAAGGTTTCGACCATTTTTGGTGACAGAGAATATCTTTTTCGGATATTACTTGGCCTGCGGCGGAGAGTACTTTCTCTGCTGGAACAGAAGTTGCCGGCACGCAGAGATAATAACCTAGAGCTAGTTCGCACAACGGATTTGCGGTACGTTCTGATCAATATTGGATTGGATCTGTTGATTGCGGCGCTGGCGGCATCTCAATATATTATATTGCCTCAGCAGTATAGCAGCCCCGGAGACTGGAGAAGACGCCTGTTTGTATTGTGCTACCATGTCGGACATGAAACAATACTGTACATCTGCTGCTTCATTGTTGCTTTGTGAAGGTGCGGGGGTAAGTTTCTCTGAAGATCTGGCTTGATGGCTTCCAGGCGTTTCAATGCGATCTTCAATTCACCTTCAATCTCTGTCAACACACTTCTCACAAAATTATCTGGTAAAAATAAATAACTTACAATGAGTTCTTAAATGACTTGCCTGTTGGCGTGCCCCTTCGGATTTTTCGGTTACCCGAAATGCGACTTTTTTTTTAGCGGGGGGGGGGGGGGTACATCGGATCCCAAAATATAGCAGCCCTGGTTGCCGACCCATCTACACATTTGATCAGCCTTTTGTTGACCGATTTCTTACAATTGATGTTGAAACACTACGGCGATTTCACTCTGGCGCTTTACTCCTGTAATCTGTAGAAAAAGTCCATGGACCAAGCTTACCATCGTAGATGATGTGACGTACTCCGTTCCCGAAAACATCACTGTAATTTTCTCAAGTAGGTTCAAAAGTCCTGCAACCTCTTTAAGAATGTGCCACTATTTCGCTGCAATTGATCACATTAATGAATCAGTTAACTATGAGAGCCTTTACCTGACTGGGTTCCCGGGGCGTTAACAAGCTCCGATTGAGCTATAATTAACTGGTCTTTAACATCCAGGAGCCGACAGATCAGCGTGCTATTCCAGCGAGTGGGACAACGTTGTAGAAGGCGCATTATTGATGTGCTCGCCAGTGTTTGCAACCTCTGCAGTGACGGTGTAAGTATCTCGAAAGCAAACATAATTTAGTGTGTTATGTATTAATTTCACCAAAACTAAATTTATTTTCTGCTGGAGAAGCCGACGTGCTCATTTCATCCTTGTAATGCCTCTTCATATGATCCCAGAAATTTGATATTGCCACCACTGTCACGTAAATACGGCCGCAAAATTTTCGTTTTGCTGATTTTTTATTATCACTTATTTCAAAGAACTGCTACGCATCAGACGGTTTTCGTGGCATTTGTGGTACAAGTTTCTGTAAAAAATGTCTTTAAATTCTTTTAAATATTCTTAAAATATGAATACTATCTAAAAATGGGATTAAATATGAAACCAACACTACAAATACACTGACTGACAGAGCAAATGCAACACCAAGAAGGAGTGGTTCGAAAGGGATGAAAGTTGGGGAAAAAACAGAGACGGCACGGACGAATAATTGATGTTTATTTCAAACCGATATGCAGGTTACACAATGCGCACGGCATCGACTCAGTAGGATGTAGGACCACCGCGAGCGGCGATGCACGCAGAAACACGTCGAGGTACAGAGTCAATAAGAGTGCGGATGGTGTCCTGAGGGATGGTTCTCCATTCTCTGTCAACCATTTGCCACAGTTGGTCGTCCGTACGAGGCTGGGGCAGAGTTTGCAAACGGCGTCCAATGAGATCCCACACGTGTTCGATTGGTGAGAGATCCGGAGAGTACGCTGGCCACAGAAGCATCTGTACACCTCGTAGAGCCTGTTGGGAGATGCGAGCAGTATGTGGGCGGGCATTATCCTGCTGAAACAGAGCATTGGGCAGCCCCTGAAGGTACGGGAGTGCCACCGGCCGCAGCACATGCTGCACGTAGCGGTGGGCATTTAACGTGCCTTGAATACGCACTAGAGGTGACGTGGAATCATACGCAATAGCGCCCCAAACCATGATGCCGCGTTGTCTAGCGGTAGGGCGCTCCACAGTTACTGCCGGATTTGACCTTTCTCCACGCCGACGCCACACTCGTCTGCGGTGACTATCACTGACAGAACAGAAGCGTGACTCATCGGAGAACACGACGTTCCGCCATTCCCTCATCCAAGTCGCTCTAGCCCGGCACCATGCCAGGCGTGTACGTCTATGCTGTGGAGTCAATGGTAGTCTTCTGAGTGGACGCCGGGAGTGCAGGCCTCCTTCAACCAATCGACGGGAAATTGTTCTGGTCGATATTGGAACAGCCAGGGTGTCTTGCACATGCTGAAGAATGGCGGTTGACGTGGCGTGCGGGGCTGCCACCGCTTGGCGGCCGATGCGCCGATCCTCGCGTGCTGACGTCACTCGGGCTGCGCCTGGACCCCTCGCACGTGCCACATGTCCCTGCGCCAACCATCTTCGCCACAGGCGCTGCACCGTGGACACATCCCTATGGGTATCGGCTGCGATTTGACGAAGCGACCAACCTGCCCTTCTCAGCCCGATCACCATACCCCTCGTAAAGTCGTCTGTCTGCTGGAAATGCCTCCGTTGACGGTGGCCTGGCATTCCAAGGCTCCTTTTATACTTACATGCCACATGCTACATGCCACATGCTTGAAGCCAGGCATGTGGCGTTCGCACTTGGAAAGGACCCTTTTATAGTTTCGTATCTGTCGAGCAGGTACAATGGCAGATTTTACATCTAAAGTATTCGCAGCTGCATACCTCTGCGAGATAATGGCAGTAAAAAAAGATGAAAAGGCATTTCAGTTTTCATCCTCTGAACATTCAAATATACAGTATATGATAGGAGCTTTCAAAACCCTTTACACTGACCTACGAGAGGACAAAACAATATTTTTAATTATTTTAGGATGACCCCAAAATCATTTAATGAATTATTTGGAAAAATAGAATGTCAGTTCCATATTACAAGAAAACACTTCCTGTCCATTCGTCCAATAGAGCGGTTCTGTGAAACTACAATCTACAGATACAAAGAACATTATATAAAATACCTTGTAAACAACTAAATGTAAATTATTTCTAACATTATGTTTGTAACTTTAGCTTTGAGTAACGTTAATGTCCTTTGTATATTGCTGACTAGTCATTTCACATTTAAAACTATTCAGAACTTGCTGATTTCCAAGAATGTGTAGATTCATCTAGGCAAATATGTGATGGCCGGCGTTGATGTGGATCATTATAGCAAATTTGGAATTGCCCTGGATCAGACAAAGATGTAGAAGGTTGGTTTGTGAGGACATCGCTCAATTGGGACTGACCCGAATCGGTTTGGTTTCGAGAGTGTGCATTATATGAATCTTTCTTCATACGTAGGGGTGATAACGCTGCAGATTTACTCCCACGCCTTATTCCGGAGATCTCGATTTTTGTAGTCTTCGTTACCTGGATCCCATAATACCGATCTACACTGCATTCGCTAATGAGCAGTTCCGTATCTAATCCAGCATCCATTGTCCTGGTTAGCACTAGACTACACCACAAACTGTACTGAACCGCCCGGCATGAAGCGTCAACTATAAACATTCCCATAAGATTTTGGTCCCACCCGCGCGGCGTGACATGTCAGGCGTGGCGGCCACCTGCTCGTCCCGACCCGCCTCAGTCACATGCCTGGCGGGAGGAAGCGACCGCGAGACGGGAGCAGGTAAGTATAAAATGGTCCCATTTAAACAATGTTAATTCACATGCTTGGCGTGTGGCGTGTAGCATGTGGCATGTAACTATAAAAGGAGCCTTAGCTATACACGTGTCCTGTGGCACACAACACGTTCTACAATGACTGTCGGCTGAGAAATCACGGTACGAAGTGGGCCATTCGCCAACGCCGTGTCCCACTTATCGTTCGCTGCGTGCGCAGCACAGCGGCGCATTTCACATCATGAGCATACCTCAGTGACGTCAGTCTACCCTGCAATTGGCATAAAGTTCTGACCACTCCTTCTTGGTGTTGCATTTGCTCTGTCAGTCAGTGTATAACATAATTTACTTTCTATTTTCTACAAAACACAACAAACGGAGGAAATAGAGAGGCAAATTTGATAAGCACAGAATAAATACAGGTACTTTCAAACCTGTGTTATGCGCAACACCAAAGGGAATGAGTACTTTCAGTTGTAAGCGGAGGGGATCGGTGGTGTGCACTCTACCGCTACAACCGGATTATTCATCGGTATTACTCGCTCCGCTCCCAGCTCAATTTAGACACTCATAATTGCCAATCATGGACAGAAAGTTGAGTACCTAACTAGCTGGATATGACTAACTAACAACAATAACGTTAGCTATTTTACGGTTTTCGGAGACGCCAAAGTGCCGGAATTTAGTCCCACAGGAAGATATTTTACGTGCCAGTAGACCTATCGAAACGAGGCTGACGTATATAAGCACCTCCAAATACCACCGGACTGAGCCAGGATCAAACCTGCCGAGTTGGGGTCAGAAGGCCAGCGCCTCAACATTCTAAGCCGCTCAACTAGGCATTAAATAACGAAGTATATACGTATGAGTAATCCAAAAGTCATGCATTAACGTGTTACCTCACATATCCCACCAGAACCTCGTTTTCTCCACTATTCGACAGAATTGAAGCCGAAGTGACTTCAAGAACGGCAAGGATCGGGAAGATATTGGAATAGTACTTTTTAATACATTGTAAGAGTTAAAATATGCATGTCTATTCTCACTGGAGTTTCCTTTCTGGAATCATGGCGGAGAAATGATATAATAGATGCAGAAATTTTCTCACGGAACTGGAGATTGTATCGTAGAGGTAGGATAGGAATGACAGGATGGGGAGTATTCATTCTGGTGAAAGAGGAATTTGTAAGCTACGAAAAAGTTAAAGATGACAAACATGAAATTCTAGGTGTAAGGCTCATCTCTAAAGATAATAGGCAACTTGATGTCTTTGGAGTGTACAGACGGGAAAATCAGCTGTGTGGGAAACGACATGGAAAGAAATGTGACTGTAGGTGGAGATCTGAATTTACCAAATGTCAATTGGGAAGGAAGTGCGAACGACAGGAAGCATGACGAACAAATGGCAAGTAAGTAAATTTGGGAAGGACTAGCTGATTCAGAAAGTGATGTAACCAACTAAAGGGAAAAATATCTTGGATGTGGTGCTGGTAAAACCAGATGAGCTCTATAGAGATACCGAAATAATAGATGGCATTAGTGATCATGAAGCTGTTTTGTCGTAGTTCAAATTAATGTGATAGAAAGGAAGGTCTTAAAAGTAGGACTATTAGGCAGTACCATATGGCTGATAAAGCAGACGTGTGGCAGTTTCTAAAAAGGAACTATGATCAGTGGAAAACGGCAACTAAAAATGTAAACAGACTCTGGGATGGGTTTTAAACCATTGTTGAGGAATGTGAAAGCAGGTTTGTACCTTCAAAGGTGATAAGGAATGGTAAAGACCCACCTTATTATAATACAGAAATAAAGAGACTAAGAAGAGGTGCAGATTGGAAAGAAATAGTTAGAAATGGCTGTGGAAGTAAGGAGAAACTGAAAGAACATACGAGGAAATTGAATCTAGCAAAGAAGGCAGCTAAGGATGACATGATGGCAAGGATAATTGGCAGTCATACAAACATTAGTGAAAAAGAGAAGGGTAAGTATAAGTTTTTAAAGGCAGAAACAGGGACCAACAAGGGCATTCCAGGAATAATTAATCAACAAGGGGAGTGTGTATGTGAGGATCTTCAAAAGGCAGACGTATTCAGTCAGGAGTATGTATGTAAAGATTGCTGGTTACAAGGATAATGTCCAGATAGAGGAGGAGACTAATGCTAAAGAAGTATTAAAATTTGCATATGATAACAATGACATTTACAATTAGATACAAAAGTTGAAAACTAGAAAAGCGGCTGGAATTGATAAGATTTCTGGGGATATACTAAAGACAACAGGTTGGGCTATAGTACCATATCTGAAGCACTTATTTGATTATTGTTTGGTTGAAGGAGCTATACCAAATGAATGGAGAGTTGCTATAGTAGCTCCTGTCAATAAAGGAAAGGGTGATAGACATAAAGCTGAAAATTACAGGCCAGTAAGTTTGACATGCGTTGCATGTAAGCTTTGGGAAGGCATTCTTTCCGATTATATTAGACATGTTTGCAAAATTAATAACTGGTTCGACAGAAGGCAGTTCGGTTTTAGGAAAGGTTATTCCACTGAAGCTCAACTTGTAGGATTCCAGCAAGGTATAGCAAATATCTTTGATTCAGGAGGTAAACTGGACTGTATCGCGATTGACCTGTCTCAAGCATTTGATAGCATTTGAGGGACAGGGAACTGTTGCTGGGATGCATGGAAGTAGGAGGAAGGGAAAAGGTAGGAAAGGGAAATGTAGAGTAGAGGATAGGAAAAGACAGGTGGAACAGGGTCATGGGAAGGAGAAAAGGGAGGAGGAAGTAGCTTCTGCAGCTATCAGGAAAGATAGGGCTGACCAGGAGGGGAGGGGATCAAATGAGGTGGGTAGGGTTGAGGCTCTGGTCATGGGGGATTCCATCGTTAGACACGTGGGGAAAGAGTGTGGAGGAAAGGGAACCAGGGTAGAATGTTATCCAGGAATTAGGTTGAGGCTGATGTTGAGGAAAGTAGAAGAGAGGGAGGAGGGGAAGGAGAAGGTGGTAGTGTTTCACGTTGGTACCAACAACGTAAGGCAAGCTGATATAAGTACCAACATAGTTGGAGATGTGTGGGATCTGGTAAATGCAGCACGGGTGAAGTTTAAGAATGCGGAGATTGTTATTAGTGGAATACTGTGTAGGAGGGATACTGACTGGAGGGTGATTGGGGATTTAAATGAGACTATGGAGTGGGTATGTGGGAAACTGGGAGTGAAATTTCTAGATCCTAATGGGTGGGTAGGAGATAGGGATCTGCGCTCGGATGGCCTTCATTTAAACCGCAGTAGTACGTGTAAGTTAGGAAATTTGTTTGGAAGGGTAATAGGGAGGTACATTCAGGGAAACGGGATGGCCTAGGGAGCGGTGATAAGGGAACAGGGAACTGGAAATCAAGTAAGGATGACATAAAATTGTTAGTGCTGAACTGTAGAAGTATTGTAAAGAAAGGAATAGAATTAAGTAATTTAATAGATATATATTTACCAGATATTGTAATAGGAGTTGAATCATGGCTGAGAAATGATATAATGGATGCAGAAATTTTCTCACGGCACTGGAGTGTGTATCGTAGAGATAGGATAGGAAAGGTGGGAGGGGGAGTTTTCATTCTGGTGAAAGAAGAATTTGTAAGCTACGGAAAAGTTAAAGATGAGACACATCAAATTCTAGGTGTAAGGCTCATTCCTAAAGATAATAGGCAACTTGATATATTTGGAGTGTACAGATCGGGAAAGGGTAGCACTGATGCGGATTCGGAATTATTTGATAGGATAGTCAGCTATGTGGGAAACGACATGGAAAGAAATGTGATTGTAGCGGGAGATCTGAATTTGCCAGATGTAAATTGGGAAGGAAATGCGAACGACAGGAAGCATGACCAACAAATGGCAAATAAGTTAATATGGGAAGGACAGCTGATTCAGAAAGTGATGGAACCAACCAGAGGGAAAAATATCCTGGATGTGGTGCTGATAAAACCAGATGAGCTCTATAGGGAAACTGAAGTAATAGATGGTATTAGTGATCATGAAGCTGTTTTTGTGGTAGTTAAAAATAAATGCGATAGAAAGGAAGGTCTTAAAAGTAGGACTGTTAGGCAGTACCATATGGCTGATAAAGCAGGTATGAGGCAGTTTCTAAAAAGTAACTATGATCGGTGGAAAATGGTAAATAAAAATGTAAACAGACTCTGGGATGGGTTTAAAGAAATTGTTGAGGAATGCGAAAACAGGTTTGTACCTTTAAGGGTGGTAAGGAATGGTAAAGACCCACCTTATTATAATAGAGAAATAAAGAGACTAAGAAGGAGGTGCAGACTGGAAAGAAATAGAGTTAGAAATGGCTGTGGAAGTAAGGAGAAATTGAAGGAACTTACTAGAAAATTGAATCTAGCAAAGAAGGCAGCTAAGGACAACATGATGGCAAGCATAATTGGTAGTCATACAAATTTTAGTGAAAAATTGAAGGGTATGTATAGGTATTTTAAGGCAGAAACAGGTTCCAAGAAGGACATTCCAGGAATAATTAATGAACAAGGGGAGTGTGTATGTGAGGATCTTCAAAAGGCAGAAGTATTCAGTCAGCAGTATGTAAAGATTGTTGGTTACAAGGATAATATCGAGATAGAGGAAGAGACTAAGGCCAAAGAAGTAATACAATTTACATATGATAACAATGACATTTACAATAAGATACAAAAGTTGAAAACTAGAAAAGCGGCTGGAATTGATCAGATTTCTGGGGATATACTAAAGACAATGGGTTGGAATGTAGTACCATATCTGAAGTACTTATTTGATTATTGTTTGGTCGAAGGAGCTATACCAGATGAATGGAGAGTTGCTATAGTAGCCCCTGTGTATAAAGGAAAGGGTGATAGACATAAAGCTGAAAATTACAGGCCAGTAAGTTTGACATGCATTGTATGTAAGCTTTGGGAAGGCATTCTTTCTGATTATATTAGACATGTTTGTGAAATTAATAACTGGTTCGATAAAAGGCAATTCGGTTTTAGGAAAGGTTATTCCACTGAAGCTCAACTTGTAGGATTCCAGCAAGATATAGCAGATATCTTGGATTCTGGAGGTCAAATGGACTGTATCGCGATTGACATGTCTAAAGCATTTGATAGGGTGGATCATGGGAGACTACTGGCAAAAATGAGTGCAATTGGACTAGACAAAAGAGTGACTGAATGGGTTGCTATATTTCTAGAAAATAGATCTCAGAGAGTTAGAGTAGGTGAAGCTTTGTCTGACCCTGTAATAGTTGAGAGGGGAGTTCCTCAGGGCAGTGTTATCGGACCTTTATGTTTTCTTATCTATATAAATGATATGAGTAAAGGAGTGGAATCGGAGGTAAGGCTTTTTGCGAATGATGTTATTCTCTATAGAGTGATAAATAAGTTACAAGATTGTGAGCAACTGCAACGTGACCTCGAAAATGTTGTGAGATGGACAGCAGGCAATGGTATGTTGATAAACGGGGCTAAAAGTCAGGTTGTGAGTTTCACAAATAGGAAAAGTCCTCTCAGTTTTAATTACTGCGTTGATGGGGTGAAAGTTCCTTTTGGGGATCATTGTAAGTATCTAGGTGTTATTATAAGGAAAGATCTTCACTGGGGTAATCACATAAATGGGATTGTAAATAAAGGGTACCGATCTCTACACATGGTTATGAGGGTGTTTAGGGGTTGTAGTAAGGATGTAAAGGAGAGTGCATATAAGTCTCTGGTAAGACCCCAACTAGAGTATGGTTCCAGTGTATGGGACCCTCACCAGGATTACCTGATTCAAGAACTGGAAAAAATCCAAAGAAAAGCAGCTCGATTTGTTCTGGGTGATTTCCGACAAAAGAGTAGCGTTACAAAAATGTTGCAATGTTTGGGTTGGGAAGAATTGAGAGAAAGAAGAAGAGCTGCTCGACTAAGTGGTATGTTCCGAGCTGTCAGCGGAGAGATGGCGTGGAATGACATTAGTAGACGAATAGGTTTGAATGGCGTTTATAAAAGTAGGAAAGATCACGATATGAAGATAAAGTTGGAATTCAAGAGGACAAACTGGGGCAAATATTCATTTATAGGAAGGGGAGTTAGGGATTGGAATAACTTACCACGGGAGATGTTCAATAAATTTCCAATTTCTTTGAAATCATTTCGGAAAAGGCTAGGAAAGCAACAGATAGGGAATCTGCCACCTGGGCGACTGCCCTAAATGCAGATCAGTATTGATTGATTGATTGATATTGATTGATCATGGGAGACTACTGGCAAAAATGAGTGCAATTTGACTAGACAAAAGAGTGACTGAATGGATTGCTATATTTCTAGAAAATAGATCTCAGAGAATTAGAGTAGGCGAAGCTTTATCTGTCCCTGTAATAATTAAGAGGGGAATTCCTCAAGGCAGAATTATTGGACCTTTATATTTTCTTACACATATCAATGATGAGTAAACAAGTGGAATCAGAGGTAAGGCTTTTTGCGGATGATTTTATTCTGTATAGAGTAATAAATAAGTTACAAGATTGTGAGCAACTGCAACGTGACATCGATAATGTTGTGAGATGGACAGCAGGCTGAGAGTGGGTTTGTGAGTTTCACAAATAGGAAAAGTCCTCTCAGTTTTAATTACTGCGTTGATGGGCTGAAAGTTCCATTTGGGGATCATTGAAAGTATCTAGGTGTCAATATAAGGAAAGATCTTCATTGGGGTAATCACATAAATGGAATTGTAAATAAAGGGTACAGATCTCTGCACATGGTTATGAGGGTGTTTAGGGGTTGTAGTAGGGATGTAAAAGAGAGGGCATATAAGTCTCTGGTAAGACCCCAACTAGAGTATGGTTCCAGTGTATGGGACCCTCACCAGGATTACTTGATTCAAGAACTGGAAAAAAAAAAAATGCAAAGAAAAGCAGCTCGATTTGTTCTGGGTGATTTGCGACAAAAGAGTAGCGTTACAATTTTTTTTTTTTTTTGCTAGGGGCTTTACGTCGCACCGACACAGATAGGTCTTACGGCGACGATGGGATAGGAAAGGCCAAGGAGTTGTAAGGAAGCGGCCGTGGCCTTAATTGAGGTACAACCCCGGCATTTGCCTGGTGTGAAAATGGGAAATCACGGAAAACCATTTTCAGGGCTGCCGATAGTGGGATTCGAACCTACTATCTCCCGGATGCAAGCTCACAGCCGCGCGCCTCTACACGCACGGCCAACTCGCCCGGTATGTTGCAAAGTTTGGACTGGGAAGAACTGAGACGAGCTGCTCGACTAAGTGGTACGTTCCGAGCTGTCAGCGGAGAGATGGCGTGGGAGGACATCAGTAGACGAATAAGTTTGAGTGGCGTCTTTAAAAGCCGGAAAGATCACAATATGAAGATAAAGTTGGAATTCAAGAGGACAAATTGGGGAAAATATTCATTTATAGGAAGGGGAGTTAGGGACTGGAATAATTTACCACGGGAGACGTTCAAGAAATTTCCAATTTCTTTGAAATCGTTTAAGAAAAGGCTAGGAAAACAACAGATATGGAATCTGCCACCTGGGCGACTGCCCTAAATGCAGATCAGTACTGATTGGACTTGCTTTACTTTGCACCAACACATAGGTCTTATGGCGACAACTGGATATGAAAGGGCTAGTCGTAGGAATTAAACAACCGTGGCCTTAATTAAGGTACAGCTTAGTGTTTGCCCAGTGTGAAAATGAGAAATCACATAAAACCATCTTCAAGGCTGCGGGCAGTGTGATTCGACCCCACTATCTTCCGAATGCAAGCTGACAACTACGTGACCCATACTCCGCAGCCACTCACTCGGTCACTGGAGTTATGGAGGAGCGTTATAAAGTAAACTTCAAAGATTAAACGTCCTAAATATAAACAAATGATAATTTCAGCCAGTCAGTTAAATATAAGTAGCCCTACAGGGTCACGCCTTGATCACTTCTCTCACTTACTAGACAATGAAAGACAAACTCTAATTTACGGCATCCTCACTTTGTAAGACAATCGTATAATTCTGCCTAAAATTCACAACATTGTACTTGTTCTATGTTTTAAGTCCATGATATATTTAATAGACGTGTTAAATTTGAGAAACTTCAACAATGAACCGACATCTCTTTTTCGCACACGGACAGCGAGTTTTGGGAGTCATAACGTGTTCTGTAGAGTAGCGTACAATGATAGTGGGGTTTCATTATGTCTCCTTGATGTTATTCAATTTTTAAAAAACTTATATTATTATTATTATTACTACTAGTATTATTATTATTATTATTATTATTATTATTATTATTATTATATTTGCCTTACGTCGCACCGATACAGATAGCTCTTATGGCAACGATGGGATAGTAAAGGGATAGGAATGGGAAGGAAGCACCCGTCGCCTTAATTAAGGTACAGCTCCAGCATTTGCCTGGTGTGAAAATGGGAAACCACAGAAAACCATCTTCAGGGCTGCCGACAGTGGGGTTCGAATCCACTATCTCCCGGATGCAAGCTCAAAGCTGCACGCCCTTAACCGCATGGCCAACTCGCCCAGTAAAACCTTGTTCTAATCACATCATATGACTTGTTTGCAACAGAGATCATTTTAATGATAAATTAGCGGGTCAGGAAGACAATGTGTTGCCGTAACATAACATCTATCATTCCACGGTGTACAAAACAGCACATTGAAATAGGAGACGTTGGGCCCAACGGGTCAGTCTTACGCCGAAGTTAGGAAGACAGGTATATTTCGGATACCTACTGTAGAATAACCAATACGCGACATTCCTACATAAGCACTTGTCTAACTTATATAATGACCCGAAAGTACCAACAAACTTCTGACTGCCGTCCGAGTTTCAGCTTAGCCTCAGGCAGGAGAATCCACAATACTTTCTTCAGCTTATACCAGTTATTTCTGGGGTCGCTGGAGCCACCCAGGCTCATTTTGGTTTTAACCGGGGATTTAAGGCCGAAAGCCCTTCCTGGAGCCACGTGATTCTTAAGATGAAAATCTCGACCCAGGATTGACCGAGATTCGAACCTCGGTCTTCTGGGTGGGAAGCCACTGAGCTAATCACGGCCCCGCAGGAGTGCCCACAATATAACATTTTATTACATACAACGTTACGACTAATCCTAGTACTCTATTGCATTAGGATGAATGAAGCGTGAATAAGGCGCATGGTAGGCCTGACAGTGATAAACTGCTTCATGAGTCAGCGATTCAGACGTTGCTTAGCAACCACTGCAATAACAGCCAGTGTGTCCACCAGTCGACTTTCAACTTGACAACCCTTAACAGAGCAACACATTCCCAGAGGTGTTGCACCTGTTACCAGAAAAGGAAATGGTAGCGATAGGTCAAATTCGCTTCAAAAACCAGCTAAGGATTTGGGTGTAAGATTTTCAGAAGCAATTCTAGTATTCATTTAGAGTGAAATAGCACTCTCTCTCTGTGCGTGTGTATAGTAAAACTAACCTTTATTATATTTAACCATAAGAATTGTTGCCGATTCCACTGTTTTTCAGATTGCTACTTACCAAGGTTAAGTCTCTAATTATTCGCACCTTCGACTGCATGTACCATTCTCTCATTCGTACCTTTCATTTTCTTTCTCTCACAAGCTTTATACAATTATCAATCATTTAGTTTCCCTGGCATTTTCCATTCTTTGATCATGATTTTAACAATAGTATGATATTCAGATTCCCTTTCAACTTTATTCCTTTCTTCTTTTTCTAAATATCCAACTCGTAATGTCCTTATACTTTCACAATGTCTCAAGAAGTTTACACACAAACACAGACAAGGGTTGGGGCATAAGTCACGGCAACCATTTTATTTTTCTCGCACGAATGCGGGATCTACCAGACAAATGGAAATATACAGATGGGAGTGGTGCGCGTAAGGTGCTGTGGAATGTATGAATAGCGCCGAGTAGGCTTATCAGGTGTTGGATATAAAGCGCGGAAACTGTCAGATATGAAATGCTTGTGCTACATATTGTTTATTCTCAGAGAGAATAGTAAACCCTCAAAGTAGTCCCCTAGATTGTCCACAACACGTTGCCAACTACGCGGGAGACGTCGGGATACCAACCATCTCACCAAGGGTAAATTTTGCAATTTCATGTCTCACAGCGATGGCAATGCCCACATGTCCCAAACCGACTCCCACTTAAGGGTTCTTTCACTTTGGAGATGAGGTCAAAATCTCATGGAGACAGGTCCGGTAAATATGGCGGGCGTTCCAGTAATTCCCACTCCCAGCGCTGAAGCTGCCTCCGTACATCCTCTGCTGCATGCGGTCTAGCGTTGTCATGGAGAACGATGACATTCTTGAGATGATCCGGGCATTTGACCCTAATGGCACGACGTAACTGTCTCTGCAGGAATGTTCTGTAGTGCGTTGCTGTTACCGATGTGCCATGTGGAAGGAAATGACAGGCAATCAAGCCTCTGTCGTCGTAAGCCACAATGACCAGATTTAGGGAGGGGAGCGTTCGAGGTGATCCTGCATGGCGCCATTCTGCGGACTGGCGTTTGAGCTCTGGTTCGTACGCCCTGACGCAAAATTCATTCGTCATATCGATTCTGCACGGAACCTGATTCACCACTGCAGTCTTATCACCTTGTGCGTGGTACCTGTCCAATGCACCGTAATCTCGTCCTATGCCCACGTACTATGAGTGTCATGCTTTTCAGGGAATATGACCACTGTACGATAGCACCGTGCAAATGTGAGGGGAAAATATAGCTGCCATGACTCATGCCCCAACCATCGCTTTTTATTTCCCAAATTCTTTAAATGCTTTAAACTCCCATCAGCCACTATATTTCCCTATATTCTCTCTCTGTTGATTTATAATAATTATTTATATTATTATTTATAATTATGGTTACTCTAATTCCTGGATATACAGGGTTATTCACCTAAAATGTTACACGAAAATAACTTCTAAACCATTAAATATATTAGCATTCTGTTTTCATATTCATAAATGGTACGGAGGGTCTTGTAAAATAACGTGCTACTTAGTCTCATGGGGTGATTAACAACCGAGATATTGATACTAACTTCATATTTTTAAATGGAACGGCACAAATTCATACAGCTGATTTAAAAGTCCATCTGCGTACAAGTTCAAATATGTACGTATTTTCTAAATCGGATAATTACTTTTTGAGATATAGCCTAAATAAGAACAGCATGCGCGGTATTGCATGCCGCATCACACGGCGTGAAGTCGGGCAAGAACATATTGAGGCGCAAGCTGCTTCCTGGTCTTGATTCCAGACACAGAACGGATACCAGGCATGTACTGTAAACATAATGTGATGTACCGTAACATACCCTGGGTGTGCAATGTTATTGTATGACTGGCGAACACACAACGGGGAAGGGAGATTAAAGTTGTATTGTTTTGTTTTGACATGTAATAGGCTGCGCTCAGTTTAACGTTTTTTCTGACGGATGGGAATGGGAAGGATTTGGAAAGAAAGTCGGCCGTGGCCTATCCGGTATTTGCCTGGTGTTGAACATGGAACACCATGAAAATCAATGTCAGGTTGGGCGAGGCAGGACTCGAACCTACGCTCTTCCGAATGCACGCTACTACAGTCGCGCTGGAGCTCTGCGGAGATTAATGCTTGTAAAATAAAACATAAATAATAGTGTTGCTGCCATCTCACTACGATCAGCTCTGAACATTTGCTTTTCTAGAAGCAGCTCTTCCGGTGTTTTCTGTTATGTTTATTTATCAACTCAAAGAGTAGTATGAACTGTACAATAAAACCAGTGACAATTATAGCTTTCGTTATGTTCCTTTCAAGGCAAAGTACTTATTTTATTCGTTTTAAACACATCAACCCTTTCTGTCCTGTCATGTGTTCGGCTGTCATACACACTTAGCAAACCCATCACATGTGTACGAGGTGCTCACATGCCTGGTACCGATTCTGTGGCTGAACTCACTCCCAGGAAACTGCTTGCGCCTCAACATGTCCTTGCCCGACTTCACGCCGTCTGATGTGGCATGCAAAACAGCGCATGCTGTTCTTACTTATATCTTATATCTCCTCCTCCTTTTTAACCTAAACCTATTTTTTATTATTCTCGTAATTGTATCCATCCTTATACTAACATACGTACAAAGCAATTATTTTAATAAATATTCTAATGATGGAATCGAGTATTGCGGTTTCTGTTCTTTGCTCCATACTTCGGACCAGGGTTTGCCTGGCCACGGCGGTAAAAGTGTGCTCGTTTCACCGGGAATGACGTGGGTTCGATTCCCCGTCAGGATGTCGAAAAATTAAAGGAAAGAGATTTCCACTTCCGGAGATGCGCACGGCCCTGAGGTTCACTCAGCCTACGGCAAAGAGTATCAGGCTAATTCCTGGGGGCAACAGCGGTCGGGCGTAGAGCTAACCACTCTACCCCACCAGCGGTTATGGACAGTGGAAGCCTTTACCTTCCACCCCTTCAAGTGCCTTCATGGCCTATATGAAGATGATTATGCTATTTTTTGCTTTTGCCTACTTCTGACCCGTGCAACATTTTTTTGACTTGACCACAGCATTTAATACAATAAAGACTAAATCCCTTAATGGTAATAACTGACTTCTACCGTTCAATTTCCCTACACTAAATTGCATTTCAAGTGAAGCTGTTGGTAAATGTTCCATTTCATCTGCATGGCAGCAGCCATAAACAGGGTATTTATGTATGGTTGTTATAAATAGTGGGCAACAACGAATCTGGCATACAAAATGGGATTTTGATGACTAGCACTATATCCGAACTTTATCTCTACGCAGTAAGCGAATAAACCCTTACACTCTAATGTCGGCTGGTGAGGCAGTTGTTAGCCTCAGTCCTATAAATCCCACTTCCTTCCTGTTGTATATGGTAGCAAACAAGTGTAATACTGATATATTAGTCAAAACGGCAAACTGAACATAAACTGTATGTCTCGTATATTATAGTGTATTTTTTTTAAATTAATAATCATAAGTAGAATGGATTTTCGCAAACTATGCACCACGATGCCGCCACATGAAATGAGGGACACCGTGATATTTTCATTCCTTAACGGTTATTACTACTACTACTACTACTACTACTATTCTTGATAAGTAGAACGGTTTTCAGCAAACTAATCCGCCGCTATGCCTCTAAATGAAATAAGGGACATAGTGACATTCTGTCATTCTTTTATCGTGAGTTTTGAAGCGGTAATCAGTCAAAGCAAGACTCAGAAGAAAAAATAACCAGCGGTAAGTGAGAGCCTTCCGTGTTTTAGTATTGTACGTTTTTTAAATGCTATTTGTTCGGGGCGTCGACCCATGTGGATCTTTTGTCCCTACTGGCACCACATTGTATGAACTAAGGGACACCGTGATATATTGTATGAACCTGCGTGCAATTGGAATGGCGGTAGTGTGGAATGTTGTGTATGAGGAAATGAAGATTAAGGACGTCACAAACACCCAACCCTCAGGCCAGAGATATATATCATTACAATTAAAAACTACTGACCCGGCCGGGAATCGAACCCGGGGCCGCCGGGTGACAGGCGGACGCGTTGCCCCCCCCCCCCTTCACCGCCACAGTGGTCTCCTAATAGATCTTAAAATGTCGTGGTCCAGCCATAATTAACCACGTAGTCCGGAAATGTGAACTAAGTATTAATATCCTGGGAGCGATTAATGGCACAGGATGGGACTCTGATCCTCGAACTGCACTTTTGCTCTATTGAGGATCTGATTCGGCCTCATTTCGACTATAGCAGCGAACGCTTTGGATCGTCGTCTGCTACAGTGATAAATGCCAGTACAAGGCGCTTTGAATATGTATTGGGGCGATGACTTCCATTCCAAACAATGCTTTGTTAGTGGAAACTTATGAACCATCACTGTGCCTACGCAGGCAGTACCTCACTGTCAAGTATATCTTCTTAAATTATACCAATTAAGAGATAGCGGCCTCCTGACAACGATTACGCGACTGGGAAGAGTGGTAAAACATCAAGATACTGGCGAAAAACGCACCTCGATGCTCACTGAAGAATTGAGGGCACAAAATTTATTAATACATTTCCTATCCTGGCTAATTTCCACACTACTTATGAAAATGCCATCAAACATCTGGACGTTGAGTTGAATATTCCGTTCCAACCCGACGCTCTCGACAATGATATAAAACTACAAATGTTTTTACATTATCGGATCAACATATGCCAAATATGCACAGTTGGCTCCAAATCCCTAAACTGAGTCGGTTGTGCTTTCGTAGACATAATAATGGAAGTGCACAGTTTAAATTTCTTCTGGCTCTGTGGATCAGTGGTAGAGTGTCGGCCTCCGGATACCAAGATAGCGGGTTCAAACCTGGCAGAGGTAGTCTGATGTTTGAAGGGCGGTTAAAAGTCCATTCGACACTCCATGTCGTACGATGTCGGCATGTAAAAGATCTCTGGTGACACATTTGGTGTTTACCCGACAAAATTAATTAAATCTCAGCCACAAACGCCCAAGAGAGTTTCGGTTTACTCGGTCTGCCATCTAGTAGACCTACAGTAAAACAAAACATCGAAATTGACGAGCAGAGAGCCAGATGGCATCAAATTGAAATGTCTGCACACGGTAGCTGAGGCCATACGATTAATAATAATAATAATAATAATAATAATAATAATAATAATAATAATAATAAATTTCCTGTTGTAACAGAGCAACAGTCTGTAAGTATAGATGAATTAAATTGCCCTGGTACCTTCTTTCAGTCGCTGAAATGTCTTGTTGAAATGCTCGTCACACAAAGTGCCACAATTGCTTGGAAAGAAGACGAGATAAGAGTGAAGAAAGTGGATCTTCAGTTCATATTACAACCCAACTCTTGGGATGTCCTCAACCAACCACGGAGATTTACAGCACAAATTACAGCAAACGTGTGGTAAGCAGGCTTTATCCGTATTTATTTTACAGTCGAAGTAATGGTAATATACTGTCTTTATTAAGAGACTCAATTCACGTTTCTGATAAGGAAAATTCACTTCACCGCCTACACAACAAGTTATCCACACTATTTACAAATCTATCCGGCATCTTGAAATTTTAAAAATCTGGATAAAAAACCAAGTAACAAATTTGCTTAAAATAATGTAGATTATGAGTGTCCGACTCGTTGGCTGAATGGTCAGCGTACTGCCCTTCGGTTCAGAGGGTCCCGGGTTCGATTCCCGGTCAGGTCGAGGATTTTATTCGCTTCTGATCAATTCTTCTGGCTCGGGGACTGGGTATTTGTGTGTGCCCCAACACTCTCCTCTTCATTTTTCAGACACCACACTACCAACCACCACACAAACACGCAATAGTGATTACACCCCTTCATACAGGGTTGGCGTCAGGAAGGGCACCTGGCCGTAGAACAGGGCCACATCCACGTGTGCGAGGCAGTTCGCACTCGCGACCCGACAGGTATGGGAAAAGCGGTAGAAAAAGAATGTGCATTATGTCTTATGCACCCTTGAAAATAAATCAAGGTTTATACTAGATGTTTTCATTTATTATTTGCCCCTGACAATTGTGTCGTCTTAGAACTCCGAACGCAGAAAATACTCTTATTTGCTTTACGTCCCACTAACTACTTTTACAGTTTTCAGAGACGCCGAGGTGCCGGAATTTAGTGCCGCAGGAGTTCTTTTACGTGCCAGTAAATATACCGACACGAGGCTGACGTATTTGAGCACCTTCAAATACCGCCAGACTGAGCCAGGATCGAATATGCCAAGTTGGGGTCAGAAGGCCAGTGCTTCAACCGTCTGAGCCACTCAGTCCGGCAAACGCACGAAATTATATTACTGAAAAATAACAGCAGATAGGTTACCCTAAGCACAACAAAACATTTATGTAATGAAAATGGCTTATCTAAGAATAAAATATGGTATACTCAGCGGTGACAACCTATATTTGTTATAAAAGTTATTTACCAAAATTAGGTAATGTCCGTCCATCATAAAACAAAAACCTGCTCCTCGAGAGAATGAGAGCTAACTAAGGGTTTCAAACATAATATTTGCTTATTTAACATCAAAATGAATAGGAATTGACTGCTTTTAATTCGCATACATTTTTACTGTTAACCAGTGTTGGAACAAGGATTGGTACAGGTGGCTCGCTTACTAGAAATGAGGAATTATAGTAGTATTCTCCAGGAATGCGGGAAACTTAGGGGGAAACCCCTCGCTCGGAACAGCCGTCGATAGATACAGTGGGCGAGTATCTAATTACCCGACGTTGGTCCCTGGTCAACACATGATATGTTAACGTGTATGGTTGTAAGTGTGTAGTGTCTACGTCATTTTACTTTCTCTTTACATTCATACCTAAGAAAAAAAGGGTAGTTACAAAAGCTCATATTTATTTCTGTAATTCTATAAGCCTCCATGCTTGGTAAGAAGGCCACTACTATAATTTCACGCGACGATATGTTGTGTCCTTCAATCACTTGGTATCGTAACAGAGTCCAGTCTGGAGGTCGCTATATTCAATGCCCATTCCATATTTAACAACCTTGATGGAAACGAATGAAGTATTATTATACATTGAACTCATAGCTCTGATAGACCACATGTACTTGAACCATACATCGAGATCTGTTCACTGCGATCACAGACCTGGTGTACTGTACCAGATGCAAACTTGAAATGCAATTAATGAAAAACTGCCCAAGTAATAGCCATTATTTTCAATATTGTTTAGCTAGTACTGTGTATACAGCAATGAACCTCTCAACTGAACAACAAAATAAAAGCAAGCAAATAAGCTTGTAGTTTTATGCGACTGTTGATATGGTTGCAATAGTCACGAGAATTCCAGTTTTACGTGGAATCCAAATCATTTCAAAAATCCCACATGCACTGATATCAACTACCCGCGGCCACCTCAGTGACAAGCCAGCGTAGATGTAACTCGGCTATCATATGTTTAACACAAATGGAAAAACAAAATTTGAACTAAAATAATTTGCAAATACATAAAAAGAGAACGAACGCATGCCTAGCCTGATTACGTCGACATCTTTAAGTAACAACGTCCTTTTATCTTATCACACAATTCTTAACATTGCTACAATTCCACTTCATGGGCTAAGTCTAGATTTGGTCATCACCGGGACTCGTGCCTGGGTACTCAAAACACATTACGTTACTACAGAGTCTCAATTCGTTCCACTTTTCCCGGAGCAGTCCCGCTGTTTGGCAAAATGTTCCGATGTCCCAAAAGTTTTACTGGGGACGCTCAAATGTCCAGCATTTTCCTGATTCCGCTTGGCCAATGCGTTTTATGACACATTTTGTTTTGTAGTTTACAGTGCAAGTACTGTATATACGCTAGAAAGCGCCACTTGTACAACTTGCTCAATATTCCTCTTACCTTTCACTGTCAATGTTTTGTGTTACTGTAGAACTAGTGCGATTTTTTTAAGTAGTATGCTTAAATAATGTTAGTGTTTTTACTTCCCACTGACTATTTTTCGACGGTTTTCGGAGACACCGAGGTGCTGGAATTTTGCACCACAGGAGTTCTTTTACGTGTCCGTAAATCTACAGACACAAAGCTGACGTAGTTAAGCACCTTCAAATACCACCGGACTGAGCCTGGATCGAACCTGCCATGTTGGAGTCAGAAGGCCAGCGCCTCAAACGTCTGAGCAACTCAGCCCGGCTGTATCCTTTAGTTTGACTGGTTACGGTTCTTTCCGTAGCTGTTGAGTTCAGATTTTAGATCTATGAAATCACTGTTTCAACATGCTGAAGCGAAGGTGTAATTTTAACAGCAACATAAATAGTGAGTTTTCATTCATCGCCGGTAGTGGAGAAAATGTAGAATGTAAGTTGTGCAAATCAAAATATGATATTAGACATGGTGGATGGACTGTATTACATTGTGAATCACGTAAAGACGAAGAAACATTCCACGAATATTCTAACGAAAAGTGCAAATCAAGGTACGATCGACTAACCGTAAAAACGGTTAATGATGTGGATAGGCAGCTGGCAGCACAATAAGCTACATTCATATACCACAGCGAAATGCATAACCATAGTTCTACGTCAATGGACTACACCCACAGCAGTTGTTACAAAACTTTTCAATCTTAAATTCACGTGTAGTCGTGCAAAATATAACGCAAACATTTCTAATGTCATTGCACCCTACGCAGCTCAGCAAGTTTTAAATGAACTGAAAAGTGCTCGATTCATTTCAATAATGATCGATGAATTTAACCATCTGAATTTGAAGTTGGTTCCTCTACTTGCGAGATGTTTTCATCCTAAAAATAGTAGCATGGTGAAAGTCCCCGAATTGGTTAATTTTGTCTGGAGAAATTTCGTATTTACTTAATACACTGGCTGACGAAAAATGAAATAAAACGAACACGTGTTGAGATGTTATGGTACTTCGGTGATTACAAAATCAAGTCAAATTTACAAAGAACTTGTCAGTACGAGCTCGCTTATCAGTATGACGTTGCACCCCCCCACCCCAACCGGACTGGATGCATGCACTGATTCGAATGGGAAGGGTGTCACAAAGCCGTAGTATCCTCTTCTGAGGCAAACTGGCCCAAAACTGTCGTACGTGGTCCTTGATATCCTGGATACTGGCACTGGAATGGAGTTGACGTCCCAGCTGGTCCCACACGTTCTATCGGGTACAAATCTGGAGATCTTGCTGGCCACAGAAGTACCTCAACCTCACGCAGACAGTTCACAGACACATGTGCCACGTGTGGACGAGCACTGTCCTGTTGAAGAACGACATCACTTGCTCCGTAGTAGCGCTCCAAATCCTAGCCGAGTTGAGCCAAGCTTACCCGAGTAGCCCAGAGATGAAGCGTTGGTCCGAGCCGAGCCGAGCGGGACCGATGCACTGTGCACAGCAACTCTGCGCGGCTGTTTGCACGCGTGAGATTTTGGGCGTTTGAGAGACCCTGCCCCACACCATGACGCCAGGAGTAACTCCACTGTGTCTCTCTAAAACACCGGAGAAATGGGACCTCTTCCCGTGTCAATGCTATACTCACAGACCATGCTCATTCGGGGTAGCGCAGAATCGCGATTCATCGCTGAAAACAATGCGTCGCCATTCATCAGCAGCCCATACTTCCCGGTCCAGGCACCATTCCAAACGCAAACGTTTGTGTTGTGGTGTCAACGGCAGCCTGTGCATAAGACGGTAATTCCCTAGATCGTTTGTTGCTAGTCTCCGACCGGTGGTGCGGGATGACGCAGAATGTTTCAGGGAGTCCATTACTTGTATTCATATGGCAAGCACAGATGTGAAGGGAAGGGGTTACGATGTGCTTGGTGCACAATACGGCGATCCTCACTTGTGCTGGTCAGACGTGGTCGAACGGAACCTTAACTACGAGTATATCTGCCCTCACGTTCCCATGCAGTCCAACATCGGGTCACTGTCACATCCGAATGCCCCGCGAATCTGGATATTGCACGATTCGACCGGCCAGCCACATGGAGACCCACAATGAGGACCCTTTCAAATTCTGTCAGGTGCTCATAACGCTGTCTTACACGAGTAAGCAGCACCTCCGTGTCCTTTACAGTGATCACTCAACATCTGACGCAGTTCACGCCCCTAATATATCCTACCAGGGCTAGTAACAACACTAAACACGAACAACATCTATGCACTCGTGTGGCCGTTCTATCCGTCACAGAGAATTTTAACTCTAAATCATTTACATACCCGCCATTGGTGTGTACGTGTACGAAGTTAAAATGACCTCGTTATGAACACAAATAGACGTAGCCTTCCTTAGGAAATACCTGACAGACAACACACACCTCTCCCCTTTCCACCACCTGCAGCTTAATTACCGCTCTGTTAAGAGAGGCCAAGGAGTTACTCTTAGCCCTCCCTTCGCTAGAACGACCTCATATTCAAATGGGTTTTACGCAAGATCTGCTCGAACCTGGAACCTTCCACCATCTGAGGTAAAATTGCTTCCTCTTCCTCACTTCCTCCGCGCAGTAAAGGAAATGTATATGTAAAGAGAAACCCATATGTGATGCATATAACTTGTATAAATTAGAATTGTAAGAACGATGGGTGCAAGTACAGTTGAAAGTGAGTGAATGTGTATGCGTGCACGTGTGGGCGTGGTTGTGAATGAGTGTGTATACAGGGGTATGAGTGAGGGTACAAATGGCTGGGTCTTCTTACCCTAATATGTATAGAATAATTCAAGATAATTATTACTCTAAGAGTACAGTGTTTGGAGTGTAAATATGTAAATTTAAAATTGTTTACATATATGTAAATATTCAGTAGAGTTCATGTACACATACATGTGGAGATGGAGGCACTTCCGTGTATGTGGGGCTTGCCCTTTCTCCATCTACCACCCCTAAATTGTACATGTACAATTTAAGGATAATAATAATAATAATAATAATAATAATAATAATAATAATAATAATAATAATAATAATAATCCGACCATTTCTTCTGGGTGTGTTTTAGGCAGTAAATGTATGTGCCGGAGTTTTTCCAGAAATATGAAATTGAGGAAAAGGTAATGGCAATTTCTGCAGATAACACCAACATCAATTTTGGTGGTAAACAGAGGAAAGGGAAAACCAATTTGTTCTATAAACTGCACCAAACTAGCAGCGACTAGTTAATGGGGGTTGACTACCCTGCACATGTGGTGCACAATTCTTTACAAATTGATTGAAACTGCTTACCCATCGACTGCCAATTAATTCTGAATAAAATCTACCACACTTTCACATAGTAGTTGGATAGGGTTGAATCTCTCAAATCATTCTGCAAGTTCACTGAAACTGAATACAAAAATGTGCATCGGCACAGCAAGGCTACATGAATACCCCTGTTGCCAGCATTGGAAAGAATTATAGAAATATTTCCTGAATTGAAATCTTATTTTCTGTCCACTGGTAAGTGCCCTAACCCTCGTTCTATTACTCTCCCTTTTGCCAGCTAACACCCATCTCCACAACAATGAAATGTATTGAGAAACAAGAAATCACACTAGTGGAAGCCTATCAAAAAATAAACAAGTTACTGAACAAATTACAATGCAAAAAACGTATAAGGTTTCTCACTTCTGTTTTACATAAGCTAAGAAAGCTGGAAGATGAGGAAATTACCCTAGACAAATTTCAGTTTGCTGACATCTATGACACTTGCATTGAGAATATTAATGAACGGTGTTTTATCATTTCTCACACCTAAAGAATTTGATTGGTCGATTTTCGAAACGGAGCAGCTGAAATGGAAGAATAGTCAGGATTATTGTGCTTCTGTTAAAAGTATTGTTACGTACCAGCCCCGTGGTAGCCCCTTTCGGTATTTCCAGGAAGGGGATAGTGACTAACGACCTGGGGTCTCCCAGCCGGCTTGTAGGATGGGACCGGCCTTTCCGTGGATTGTTCTCGTCGGCCGGCTTACCTATGAGTTTCTTGGAGATTCAACAGGAATGTTCTGCCTCTAGTGACCTCGCGAAAAGTTTAGCTGAAATCACCCGAACTATAAAAAGGGAGGCTAGCTGCGGGCAGTCAGTGACAGTTGGGCTCCGAGGTGGAGTCAGTGTGAGATTCGGTGTGTTGGGGTTCGGTGGCTGGCCTGAAGGCGACAGAGGTGTTGGCTGTCGCTAGTGTCCAACCGAGGTCTGAACCAGGAGCTGATGTGGTGTCGGAGAGACCAGTAAGTAGACGGGCTGGAGACGACGAAACGGAAGACGCGTACTGCCTGAGAGAACTGAGTGCTTGTGTATCTCTGTGGACTGAGGATCGCCGTGAGCCAGCGAGGAAACTCGCTATCGTGAGTGCGAGGATAAATGGACCTGTGTTAATGTTCGCTGTTGTGAGTATCGACCTGCTGTTGAATACTGTTGAGCTGTTTAGTTGTTCCCTGCAGATGACTGTGTGAATTTCTGGACTATCTGTGGAGTCGAACCAACGAACAGTCGTCGTGTGTCCAGTGGCCCGTAGCCCAGTGTTCAGATCCAGCGGTCTACACACAGCTGCTGTATGAAATGACTGGACTTGCGGAAGTGAAAGTAAGGATTAAGTGCCCCCAGCGCCCAGGTAGAGTAACGGGCTGGACCGCCTGCTGCGCCATAAGGAAGAGTAATTTGTAAATAGACAGTAATGAGTAAGAGTGGCCATTCATAACTGGTTAGAATATATATACACTAGCAAGATACCCGTGCTTCGCTACGGTATTATACTGAAATTATCGGAGGAGTTGGCCGTGCGCGTAGAGGCGCGCGGCTGTGAGCTTGCATCCGGGAGATAGTAGGTTCGAATCCCACTATCGGCAGCCCTGAAAATGGTTTTCCGTGGTTTCCCATTTTCACACCAGGCAAATGCTGGGGCTGAACCTTAATTAAGGCCACGGCCGCTTCCTTCCAACTCCTAGGCCTTTCCTATCCCATCGTCGCCATAAGACCTATCTGTGTCGGTGCGACGTAAAGCCCCTAGCAAAAAAAATAGTGAAATTTATAATTAAATGCTTAACGTATTATATATAATCCTCCGATATTCGCGATCTGACTCGTTTTCTGAGAGAATCCGCCAAAATTCGCAATCTGACTCGTTTTCTGGGAGATTACGCCAAAGTTCCTCACATTTTTCAATCTTTCTTTCCAGCAATCAATTTCGTACTTCCCGAGGTCGGTCCAGGTATTCCACGCGGTCAGTTCGGTCCCTAAATCGTTGCCATCTTTCCCTATAAGCATTTTTAGTATGGATCAAATTCTGAAGGAGATCCGGCGTGGTGTCGCCTTGGGTGCCTTGGCGGTACTGAACCCGCGGCTTGACTGTATTCGTAGTCATTACCAGGCCAGGACCCGTTTCCAGCGCGGTCCGCACAATTTGACGACGGTCCAGAATAGTATTATTATTATTATTATTATTATTATTATTATTATTATTATTATTAGATGTTCTGGACCCCACAGCAAGATGCAAGACCGCTACTTGGCGGTAAATTACATCTGCTACCAATGTCATTGTTGGCAATGTGACCAGCACCATTGTCGCGCGTAGGCAAGTGTGCGGGATTTCTGGCGATACGAATGGCATACTTCCGTGCATTACTGACCTTATTATAGAGGTGAATAATTTGACGGTCAATCTCATTCCTATCGTTTATTTCAAATGTGTTTAAATTTGTATTTATATGCCAGGAGAGTCTACTGTAATCTAAGAATGTTCTCCGAAGGAAAAGATGGCTGTTGAAATCGAACCCAGGAAAGATTAAAAATGATCTGTTTATGATCAGAATAAGTACATCGAAAATCTACAGCCTGTGTCCAGTCATTCGACAGGGTCAGAAATGGAATGAATAAAGCCCCATCTAGCGGCGAAAATAGGAATTGTGCCGGCTGCCGAAGCACACCTCTGGGGCAATGATCGATGAATGACAAATGAAATGAAATATTGGACAGTGTTGCTGGAATGAATGATGACAGGGAAAACCGGAGTATCGGAGAAAAACCTGTCCCGCCTGCGTTTTGTCCAGCACGAATGTCACATGGAGTGACCGGGATTTGAACCACGGAACCCAGCTGAGAGAGGCCGGCGCGCTGCCGCCTGAGCTACGGAGGCACCTTATAAGTACATTATGAACAGTAAAATCAATTGGCCCCACCTCCTTTTACACCCCACCGCCGTTAAGTTTATCCCCCCCCCCAAAAAAGAAGGCGGGTTTCTTTATGTTTAAAGAAGATTCCAAACACCAATGTTCACGTCTGTTACCTTCAGTTTTCAGATATAAGTATCCCCATAAAAATAATTCACTTTTTTTCACTTCCTTTCACACTCTTCCCCCCCCCCCCCGTAAGTGAATTTTCCGGCAAAAGAATACTTGTTTGCTTAATAGTAAAGGATCTTCTAAACAGCTATTATCACGACTCTAACTTCTTCAATTTTTGATTTATGTGTCCTCATGAAAGGAATTCAACTCCTTTTCACTCCCGCCTCCAAGATGGTTTCCCGCCCAAAACGCGTTTTTCTTTGTTAAAGGAGATTTAAATACCAATTTTCACGTCCGTAACAATTTTAGTTTTTATTACATGTATGTATTCTCATACAATTAAGTCAATTAATTTTACAATCTTTTCACCCCCCCACCTTTTCATCGGATTTTCCGAGAATACGTGTTTCTTTACTTTTAAAGAAGATTCCAGATGTCTAATTTCACATCTGTAATATCTTCATTTTTGAGATATCGGTAGCCTAATTAAAAGAATTCAACACCATTTTCAGTCACTTTTACACACAACCCCCCCCACTTCCACCCAAGTGGTATTTCCGAAAACTAAAAATACACGTTTCTTTATTTTAATAGAGGTAAAAAAATACCATTCTTCACTTCTGAAACATGTTAAGTTTTTGGGATATACTGTAGAAATTCTCATTTTAAAATTTCACCCCTTTTTAGTTCCCCTTAAGTGGAGTTTCCAAAAACAAATCACCTATCTTTCTTTACATTTACAGAAGATTCCAAATACCCACTTTTTACGTCTGTAACATTTTACGTTTCTCAGATATTCTGTAGAAATATTCTCTCAAAAAATTACCCCAATTTGTCACACCTGTTTAACCGCCATTAATTGGATTTTCCAAAACCAAAAAATACGTGTTTTTTATTTTTAAAGGAGATCCCATATACAAATTTTCAGTTCTGTAATATCTTCAGTTTCTGAGATATATGTATCCTCACTAAAGGCATTCAACCCATTATTCACCCTTTTACACCCCTCATATTGGGATTTACAGAAAACAAAATATACGTGTTCCTGTATTTTTAAAAGAGATTCTAAATACCAATTTTTTACATCAGTAAACTTTCAAAGTTTTAAGATGTAGACACACTCATTTTAAAAATTCACTCACGTTTTCACCCCCCATTATTTGGATTTTCCAAAAACGAAAAAATACCTGTTTTTATTTTCAAAGTAGATTCCAAATACCAATTTTCAGGTCTGTAATATCTTCAGGTTCCGAAATATAAGTAGCATCATTAAAGGCATTCAACCCCTTTTCCCCCTTTTCCACCCTTTCCATTGGGATTTTCCGAAAAAAAAAAAGTGTTTATTTTTAAAGGAGATTCTAAATACCAATTTTTACATCTATAAACTTTAAAAGTTTTGAGATATAGATACACTCATTTTAAAAATTCACCCGCGTAGAGGCGCGCGGCTGTGAGCTTGCATCCGGGAGATAGTAGGTTCGAATCCCACTATCGACAGCCCTGAAGATGGTTTTCCGTGGTTTCCCATTTTCACACCAGGCAAATGCTGGGGCTGTACCTTAATTAAGGCCACGGCCGCTTCCTTCCAACTCCTAGGCCTTTCCTATCCCATCGTCGCCATAAGACCTATCTGTGTCGGTGCGACGTAAAGCCGCTAGCAAAAAAAAAAAAAAAATTCACCCCCTTTTCACCCCCCACATTAATTGGATTTTCCAAAAGCAAAAAAATTGTTTCTTTATTTTTTAAAGAGATCCCAAATACCTATTTTCAGGTCTGTAATATCTTAAGTTTCTGAGATATTAGTATCCTCATTAAATGCATTCAACCCATTATTCACCCTTTTACACCCCTCCTATTGGGATTTACAGAAAACAAAAAAGTATGTGTTCCTTTACTTTTAAAGGTGATTCTAAATATCAATTTTGACACGTGCAAACTTTTAAAGTTTTGAGATATAGATACCGTCATTTTAAAATTCCACCCCCTTTTCACTCCCAGAATTTGGATGTTCCAAAAGCAAAAAAATTGTTTCTGTATTTTTAAAAGAGATCCCAAATACCTATTTTCAGGTCTGTAATATCTTTAGTTTCTGAAATATAAGTATCCTCATTAAAGGCATTCAATCCATTTTTCGCCCCTTTTCTCCCCTCCTATTGGGATTTTACGAAAACAAAAAAAAAATACGTGTTTCCTTATTTTTAAAGGAGATTCTAAATACCAATTTTTACATCTGTAAACTTTCAAAGTTTTGAGATATAGATACACTCATTTTAAAATTTCAACCCCCTTTTCAAAGGAATATCCAAAAATCCTCTCTTAGCGAGCACCTACATCTTAATATGAATCTATGCCCAAAATTTCATTTCTTTATGTCCAGTAGTTTTGGCTCGGCGATGATGAATCAGTCAGTCAGTCAGTCAGTCAGTCAGTCAGTCAGTCAGTCAGTCAGGACGAGTTATTTTATATATATAGATATATATATATACATGTGTGTGTGTGTGCGCGCGCGCGCGCGCGCGCATTTATTGAGTCATCCTGAAATAAATTAGAATAATGAAACAGATTGAGTTTTATTTGTAACAGTATTGTGCCAATTCTTTCTGTTGACGAAGACGAACTGTTCGATGAATTTTCATGCATAAAGAGCTAATTAAAAAGTGAAACTGAAGACAGTGATGCAAGAAACAATGCAACTATTTGTGAAAAGCGATGTAATAATTTTGCCAATGTCAACAGTAAAAACATTAACATTAGAAACATGGTTTATATGGTAGGTTTTCGTCTGTTAGTTCCTGGGTCAAATGTTGCTGTAGAACGTGTTTTCTTTCTAGTGAATCTGTTGTGGTCATACGAAAAGAAAAAATATGGAAGTTGCTAGAGTGATGCCCTTGTTCATTGTCAAAACACACTTTTATAACAAAATATTAGAAGAATATGCACTTCTTGATAAAATAACGACGGCGTACCTTCACTTCTGCGGCGTAAAAGTAATAATCTTTATCAGTCTGCAAAACAACTTTAAGGAAGTCGCTTGGGAGCATTTGTGTGCACAATGCAAAGATAAATTGTAAATGTTCACTATTTGTCTTTAAATTTGCTTTACATCGCACCGACACAAACAGATCTTATGGCGACGATGGGATAGGAAGGGGCTAGGAGTGGGAAGGGAGCGACCGTGGTCTTCATGAAGATTCAGCCCCAGAATGTTTGACTGCTATGAAAATGGGAAACCACAAAAAACCATCGTCAGTGCTGCTGACAATGGAGTTCGAACCCGAATGCAAGCTGATAGCTACGTGATCCAAACTACCCAGCCACTTTTTCGGTAAATGTTCACTAAATTTTCTCCCCTATTTTCCTTAATTGTACCAGGTTTTCCCCAAAAATGTTTAGTAAAATGTCCCGCTTTTATATAAACATTATATGAACACCCAAGTTAGGAGCACAGAAGGACACAAAATACAGATGCATCGAGTTTTCAATGAGGTTCTCAATGATAGTAACCAAATTCAGTTGTTCACGATGTTTTCTTCCGAAGTCGATCAGGCAACACAATTTCGACAACGACGTTTGCTACGAATTTGCCACAAACATCTGTTGTTTCGTACACTGAAACCCATATTCTCTGATTTTGTAAAGCGTCTCTTATCTGGTTCAAAGCATAATGATAACAAGGTATTCGATTATATTTTCATAGAGTGGACTTCAGGGGAACGTTCGTACCCACACATTTTCCAAGTAAGTTACCTATAAGCCTACCTTCTTGCCCGAGTATTTTTCAAGTATGTGTCTAAAATGTGTGCCTCCGTGGCTCAGGCGGCAGCGCGCCGACCTCTCACCGCTGGGTTCCGAGGTTCAAATCCTGGTCACTCCACGCGAAATTTGCGCTGGACAAAGCAGAGGCAGGACAGGTTTTTCTCCGGGCACTCCGGTTTTCCCTATCGTCTCATTTCAGCAGAATTCTCCAATATCATTTCATTGCATCTATCAGTCATTAATCATTGCCCCAGGGGAGTGTGACAGGGTTCGGCAGCTGACCCAATTCCTATCCTCACCGCTAGATGGGGGCTTCATTAATTTCATTCCTGACCAGGTCGAATGACTGGTTAACACAGGCTGTGGATTTTTCATATCTAAAACATTTCTGAAAGGGATGTTGCCGTATAACATCATCATAGACACATCACGATATTTTTGTCCGGCTCCATGACTAAATGGTTAGCGTGCTGGCCTTTGGAACAGGGGTCCCGGGTTCGATTCCCGGCAGGATCGGGAATTTTAACCATCATTGGTTAATTTCAATGGCACGGGGGCTGGGTGTATATGTTGTCTTCATCATCATTTCATCCTCATCACGACGCGCAGGTCGCCTAAGGACGTCAATTCAAAAGACCTGCACCTGGCGAGCCGAATATGTCCTCTGACACTCTCCGCACTAAAAGCCATACGCCATTTCATTTCACGATACTTTAATTTTCTAGATCTGATTTGATGTTTAAGGATCTTCTTAGGGTAATTTAATGCTTTCTTTGTGCATTTTGCCATTACAATATTTTGCAAAGAATAGACTTCTAGATGTCCTTTTCGGCGAAACTTTTCACAATATACTGTTTTCTCCTTTTATAATAAAATATCCTTTTACGAAATCCTCGACACGTTTGTACTTAAGTGAATGTTTGGTGTCCTGTATTTTTGGAATGGCTGGATACTAATGTGTGCAACTGTTGCCTATCAGCTGATGGGGTGGGGGAGAGTTCCAGAATAAGCCGCTATATATCATCTTTATGGGATGACCTACACAATGCGCTTTTGATATTTACTTGATATGCTCACAAAAATGCTAAAAAAAGGAAGGGAAAAGTTACGAAAAAATGAATCGTTTCAAATCACACAATACTTATATCGTATCTGTCAGTCCATATTTTGAAAACCCGACCCAACTCTAGCGCTTATATTTTCCAAGACTTTCCTCTTTCTCCATTAGTTTACCCAATGTAATGGTTAATGTATTCATGAGTGGACGTTGTAGGCAAACCATTGATCTAATGAAGCTGCGAAGTCTATGTACCATCCGCGGAGCTTTTAGTGACACTTCGGCTCCCTAGTGCAGATCGGTCGACCTCTTTTTATCTTCGAGATACGGATTGGCAACCTATGACACCAAAAGTGAATCGATTATGCATTGCCGTAAGACATCCGGTGGTGTAATGGCAAACTTCAATACTACTGTTATTTTTACAATAAAGCAAAGTAATATAGGTGAAAAAAGAACTTTTGAAACATATTGCAATGGCTGAGGAAAACCCAAGTACATCACATGAACACCTTAGAACTCCTACCTGGAAAAGGACTTCATGGTCTATACACAGTGAGGGCAGAAAAATAATAGCAGACTAGAAGACTGCTGTGATACAGAAGAGAAAATAAACACTTGCTCTTCCCCTCAGTAAACCGATTGAATGATCTGCCGCATATACGGGAAAATCTGTTTCCACAGTTAAAACGTTTCTTGTCTCTCCACGCACCCCTAGTAAAAAGACGTAAGCCAGTCTATTTCATTATGTTTGATATTATTACGGATAATAATGAAAAGTATCACAAGAAAACACGACATGCGTGTGCGTCCGTGTGTGACGCAATTGTGGACTTTAGATAACAAAGGTTTGGAAAATTCATATCATTCACACTATCGGTTCAATTCAGATTTCAGACCCATTCAGTTGGCAGTTCTACTGGAAGAGTTTAGTTCCCCCCTTGCCCCTCACCCCCGAAAAACGAAGTGTCACTAATACTTTCGCGGATTATACACAAGTGCGGTCACGCTCCCAGAATTCTTTGCGGCAGCGGCTATTTGGAGATTGTAGAGCTCTACACATTCCATCGTCTGTATGCCATCCAATGCAATGAGATTGAAGTTATAATAGGTTGTTTTGTCTCTCTAAACTGTAAAAACCGCTTATCAGAAGGAACTAGACTATTCAGATTTCCGAGAGATAAGAACAGGCGGGGCAAAAAAGGTGCAGAATTGCCGACGTGATAAGTAGCAGCCAACAGAATGCTGGTATAACTTTGCTTCATAACAATGAAGTAATAATCATCCAAGTGTCCGCTTCCGTAGCGTAATGGTTAATGTTAATAGCCGCCGTCCTCGAAGGCCCGGGTTCAATTCCCGGTACTGCTAGAGATTCAGGAATGCCAAGGGGGTTGGGATGTGATAAAAAGTGGTACATCCAGCTCACCTCCATTCCGAGTGTGCCTGAAAAGAGCTGCACCATCTTGGGACAAGGGCACGAGCTGTCCGTCTCCATGGTAAATGGTTGGCGTGATGGCCTTTGGTACACGAGGTCTCGGGTTCGATTCCCGACCGGCTCGGTGATTTTAACCTTCACTGGTTAATTCCGATGGTTGAAGGGGGGGGGGGTTGCAGTCCTCATCAGAATTCGTCATAAGTAGCGTCCCATTCTCACAGTCGCACAGGTTGCCTAAAAGGTGTGAACTCGAAAGACCTGCACCAGGCCTCTCCGTAGGCCACAGGCCACACGCCATTATTATTATTATTATTATTATTATTATTATTATTATTATTATTATTATTATTATTATTATTATTCAAAATGATTATATTTGCTTCTGTAAAAATCTTGTTTATCAAACTAATTTTAGTGACCATGTATTGATTACAATCTTTTCTTGCAGCTTCATTTTGAGTAATCTCAATTCGCACCAAACAGAGCAGAAGAAAGGAAGCTACTAAAGTGGAAGACCATCCCTACAATGTTTATATTTGTCATACTGTTGTTCTAGAGCTTAACATGTAGGCTAATTATTTAATTTTAACCGTCTGCACTTCTTTGAATATTACATAACTTTGTTATGTACCACAATTCAGCCCAACTGGCTGAAAAATATATGGTAATTTGATCATATAGCCTGTTTGTAATGTCATTGCAGCTGCTCACAATGTAATTATGATAATGTTATTTGCTTTACGTTCCACCAACTACTTTTACGGTTTTCGGAGACGTCGAGGTGTCGGAATTTAGTCCCGCAGGAGTTATTGTACGTGCCAGTAAATCTACCGACACGAGGCTGACATATATGAGTACCTTCAAATACCACCGGACTGAAGCATGATCGAACCTGCCAAGTTGGGTCGAAAGGCCAGCGCCTCAACAGTCTGAGCCACTCAGCCCGGCTACATTATATGAAAACCCAAGTTCTTATTGATTACAAAATAGATGTCCTATCATTATTTCACAATTATCAGGTTCTAGGGTAACTATTAATTTTATGTAACCCGTCATCTGGGAGTATATACTGAGAATCATATCATCCGAGGCAAATAAAACTAATTTTAACAGCTTCTGTGTACTTAAAACATTTTTTAAACGCTTGTAAATCAAAATCGCTTTCAAACCCGACAGGATATTGTTGCAGTCAGTGAATGAAAATCCGTCCCACCTGTCAACCTGTCAACGAGAGAACACTGCGACGGGAACTGCATGTTATGAACATCTGGAGGCTGTTACCTCACACAGGCACATAAAGCTGCGCGTCTTCATAGGCTAGAAATCATTGAACGTGGCCAGTTTTTTTTTTTTTTTTTTTTTTACAATTTGTTTGACGTCGCACAGACACAGATAGCTCTTGTGGCGATGATGGGACAGGAAAGGGCTAGGAATGGGAAGGAAGCGGCCGTGACCTGAAGATACAGTCCCATCATTTGCCTGGTGTGAAAATGGATGGGTAACCACGGAAAACTATCCTCAGGGCTGCCGACAGTGGGGTTCGAACCCACTATCTCCAAAATACTGGATACTGACCTCACTTAAGCGACTGTAGCTATCAAGCTCGGTGAACGCGGACAGTAGCTGACTTGCGGAACGTAATGTGGTCTGACGAATCAAGTTTTGCCTGTATTCCAATGACGTACGTCGTCGTGTGCACCGAAGGCCAAATGAAGCATTTCATCCTGGTTGTTTGCAAGGTCAGGTTCAAGCCGGAGGTGGGTCTGTGATGTTTTGGGGGTGTTTTTCGTGTCACGGATTGGGTCTGCTCACTGAGGTGACCACTAATATGAACCGCATATTTATTTTTAAACATTCTGGATGACCAGGTGTTGCCTATCAGTCAACATCTGCATGATGAGTATGCTATTGATACCCCGATTTTTCAAGATGACAACAGCGAAGTTCATCGGGCTGGACGCATATATGACTGGTTTTATGAACACTCTCCCACCCTATTACATCTCGATTGGCCTGCAAAATCACCTGACTTGCACCCCATTGAAAATCTGTGGGACGTGTTGGAACAGCGGGTAAAACGCCAACATCAGTATTCCAGCAATTTGGTGTAACTTAATTGCACGATCAAATCCTCGCCGAGTGGCTTGACCTGGATGCGACGTACTGAATCCAGGTGGTTATCAAGTCAGAGGCGGAGTAACACGGTATTAAACGATGCTTGTAATGATTTCTCAAGGGTGAGTATTTTTTGTTCGGTGAGCTTATGACGCAATATCACTTACTTGTCACTGAGAAAATAGCATTTTGATGGTGACCTTGTATGTAGAATTTTTGAAATGGGAAGTCGTGTTCTAGTGATCCACGTTCGACGTTAAAACAGGACGTCCCGTGGTATTTCTTTTCAAAAATCGTATATGCAGTACGTACGTCGGCATTCGCACCGCCCGTTGGACCGATGACCTAGACTTTCTCACTGTAGGCGAATTGAAAGAAGAGGTCATGAAGATAACAGGTTTCGAAGCACTAGCGACAGAGCACTATGATTCAGAGACGCAGAATCTATAGTGAAAGACTTAGCACAGACGCGATCCTCACTAGGTGATTTTCTTAGATGAAAAGGCAAGGACAGAGGATATGTAATCAAGGAACTCTGATTACAGAGTAATGGTAGGGACGACCCGAAAGTGTAGGAATGCATCGAACGACCTCTACATTTTCAACATATACGTACCAGTACTAAATGAAAATATATCTTAATATAACTACATATACGCCAACGAGCACACAGGATACGTCCTGAATACTGAACTGATCTTCAGGAATAAGTGAGCGAAGTGTTTGCTCCTATTTCCCGACGACACCCACTTCTTCCAGCGTACGAAGGGATCTATGTTCATAAAATCAAACTACCGACGATATGCCAATGAAACTTAATCAAGCAAAGTGGACCTCAATCGCTCTCAATCAATGCTGTTTATTTAATATCTAGCATGGACGCGCGTAAGAAGATTACTAAAGTGGAGTTCATAATATAAGCGAGGATCTGTCCGACAACTACGAGAATTCCAAGTATTTAAAGTATATTACCTCTTTAAAGATTTACATAACAGAGCTGTATTTAATATGTGTTTATTTAATGATAGGCTATATTTATTTATCGTATGACTTTTTTTTTTGCTAGGGGCTTTACGTCGCACCGACACAGATAGGTCTTATGGCGACGATGGGACAGGAAAGACCTAGGAGTTGGAAGGAAGCGGCCGTGGCCTTAATTAAAATACAGCCCCAGCATTTGCCTGGTGTGAAAATGGGAAACCACGGAAAACCATTTTCAGGGCTGCCGATAGTGGGATTCGAACCTACTATCTCCCTTATGACTTTTAGAGCCAGGAGTGTCCGAGGACATGTTCGGCTCACCTGGTGCAGCCCTTGAAAGGCGGACCCTCCGAAGAGGATGGGCAACATCTGCCGCGTATGGGAACTGCGTGATTTTGTAATGGAGGATAGTTTTGAGAGAGTTGCAGGAATGTCGGGGACAAAAAAACATCCCGAGCCAGAGGAAATAGTCCTTTGAACTGAAGGCGACTACGCTGACCATTTAGCCTAGGAGTCGGACAGTATTTAATAATGGCAATACTGATAGTAAATACATAAATAAATAGGCCTAAATAAATACTAAATACAGTTCTGTTATATAGATCTCTAAAGAAACTGAGGAACGGTTTCAGGGAGAACAAAATAATATCACCAAAGTCTGTACACAGAATCTGTCAAGAGTACGGTCGCGCATATCACTAGGGCGAGGGCGGAGGTTGAGAGCACACGTTTACTTTACTTTCTCCCAGCTAGTCTCGAGAAGGAATCGTAAGAGTTCTGCAGGACACATTCCAGAACTCTCACGTCATAATGCAGGGGATCTGTACAATGAGCGTGTATCTGTCAAAAGTTGTCACCAGAGTGCAGCATAACCACAACAGATCCCATACGTAATGTGGCTAATGGCGAATGTTAAGTAAATGTTAAGTAAATTTTATAGTTTATGGCATTTACAAGCGTGAATAATGCCAAGTACGTGCTGCTGTGTACCACTGTGTATAAAGAGAGGAGGGCATAGGTTTCCAAAGGATCCCAATTTGAGAAAACAATAGATAAAACAAATTCGGCGGATTAAATGGAATCTAACTGACAGCAGTGTTGTTTGTTTCCATCATTTCGCACCTAAGGATTATGTAATCTCTACTTGGCGAGGTTTAGAAACTAATGGTCCCGTAAATGCCTGATTTGTACTTAACTGCCTCAAGAATTTCCTATTTAATTCTAACCTTTAATCCTATACATATAACAGGCATGTGCAGTAGGCCTACAGTTATTGCGCTATATATTAGAAAGATCTGCAGAAGTCATAGCTACTCTCAACTTATTTACATTAAATCTTAATCCCATAATACGATCTGCAATTCCATAACATACCACAATGTGTTCATTTTCAGGAGGCAATATACCTCTTAAGAAGACCTTGCAAAAGACAGCTGTGCCTTCAGTATTTGCATGGACAAATGCAAAGGAGGGCAGTGAAACAGCAAAGAAACGAAAAGAGAGACATGACAAGAGACAATTACTGTTAATCCAAGGAGGCAAAGATAGCAGTGTCTATGTACAGACGTGCGCATTAATGGTGTCCCGACATAAACAATCAACACTGCCCCACTCCAGTACTGAAAAGAAGGGGGGAGAGTGAAGGGCAGGGGGGTGAAACTCGAATAGGGCTTCTGGTTCCAATCTGTAGCTAGCTTCAGGTAGTTTGTCTCTTTTTCTAGATGGCGCTGGAGTCATTCATAACGTGTAAATAGTTATATACACGTTCTGTAGATGGCACGCAAGTAAGCATGAAATGAGCGTTGTTAATAATTAAAGGCACTTTGTCTGGAAGTTAAGTATTTAAAGTATTTCAAGTCTAACCTCAATCAGTGGGCACTTCTCACAAATTAATTAGTCATAAAACGTCAAGCATTGTGAAGATAATATTGCTGAATTGCATCGAATTCGACTTGACCCAATCGATTAACCTTGTTCGAACTTATAGTTCCCATGATGCTACAGTATTTGTGTTGTTTGAATTCCAAGTGCTCATGTGCTTGTGATGTAAATCTTAGTTCCTTGTGCTTGTTTATTTAAAATATATCTTCGCCAGTCCTCCTGAAATCCTGTATTTCCTGTTTGAGTACACATCAGGGGCTGAAAGCTGAATGGTTCTATTAATGTAGTTCTATATATTTCCTGTCTCAGTGCATTTAATTCTGTTACTTTTATTTTCATGTGGTACTTGGATATTGATGTGATACCCCATTGTCTTGCATATGGTGTGCTCTGTTGTCTTGCTTTCGAAGGGATTTCTTATTTGTTATAATATCAGCTTTGTGTTAATGTGTCAATCATTCATATGAAGTTAAAGCTGCTTTGAGGTGTGTGGTTATGGTCTCAGTAACATACGAACTAGGGGTATCAGATCATTATTTACAACGTAGTAAGTACTTGGAAATAAAAATATATGAATTACAATGTATTGGGCTGGAAGTAGTAGAACTGCATTATTATCGCCGTATGGCGGGGGGGGGGGGGCGAGGAGCAGGGAAAGCAGGGGGAGGAGCCGTAAGCATACCCGGATGTGCGTCACTGCGCTGGACGTTAATTCTCCGCGTTATCTGTTGATAGTAATACTAAGGTATTGCACCAGAATGCACACTGTGGCGCTATCTCGGAAAAGAGACAAACTACTAGCGCCAAGTGGCTAGGAACCGAAATTTATCATTGAGTTTCATCTCTATTCTATTCTATCCTCTTTGGTGAAGGGGTAGTGTTGAAGGCCAATCCAGTACAAAACAAGGGGGAAGGGAGTGAAGAGGTAGTGTCGAAGGCACAATGACTCACCTTCTTGCTTAACACATTGCTGCATGGACTGCATGCAGAGAGCCCGCTACAAGACTTCGTTGTGATCGAAATGGGCACAGTGGCGGGTGTATTTAAGTACAGCATTAGGTTACCTACTCGTCCGGCCGCCCCGAGTTCGATTCCCGGCCGGGTCAGGGGATTTTAATTGTAAATGATTAATATCCCTGGCCTGGGGACTGCGTGTTTGTGTCGTCCTTAACGTTCCTCACATTCAACACTCAACACTTCCGCAATTGCTTGGGGGACCATGTGAGCCTCCCACATGCCAATAATACGGCCTCGATTCACCTTGCGATAGGATAGGAGCCATCCTATTACAATGTTACAGTATAACGCCGGAATACACACACTGTGTATTCAGAACTACCTGTTCACTCCCTTCCCCCTCTTTTCGGTACTGGAGTGGCCTTCAACACTATCCCTTTACTCTCCCATCCTTTTCAGTACTGGAGTGGGGCAGTGTTGATTGTTTATGTCGGGACACCATTAATGTGCGTACGTTTACCTCCTGCGAGTAGCCAGAATGATTTTGAGGTTATTGATGACATTTGTCCCTTTCCAATTGGTGAAGAATTAGAGGTTTCTACTACTGATCATCCCCCTAGCCAAAATACAGCAAGGCTACAATCTACAAGTTCAAGTCTACATGGTATACCACATTTTTCCTATACTCTGATGCAACTCTGCCTTTTTTTTTTGCTAGGGGCTTTACGTCGCACCGACACAGATAGGTCTTATGGCGACGATGGGATAGGAAAGGCCTAGGAATTGGAAGGAAGCGGCCGTGGCCTTAATTAAGGTACAGCCCCAGCATTTGCCTGGTGTGAAAATGGGAAACCACGGAAAACCATTTTCAGGGCTGCCGATAGTGGGATTCGAACCTACTATCTCCCGGATGCAAGCTCACAGCCAACTACTCTGCCTTTTAAAAATGTAAAATCGCCTTCCTGTGCCCAAAGCAAGCACAACAAATACCTCTCTTTGTACATTCTACTACCCACACCTATATCACGTTGCTCACAGTTCTTTAAATATCTTGAAAAATACTGGGCTGACACAGTTGGAAGGTCTGTACTTTTATTTACGTCCTTGTATACTACTGCACTTGGTACTTTCATCATGAAAATATCCTCCTCCTCATCCTGCCGATTTTCCACATTAAATGTGGCATCATAATCTTCGAGCCTATAAAGGATAAAACACGAAATGTTACGCGGATATTGACGATTAAAGCATCCATAAAATTGACATTGTACTAGGCCTATAGGTGGGCCGGCACAAGGTTGCACTTGAAAGTTGTAAGTCATGTTGGCACCACTACAAAAATGAAATGAAGAACGTCACCCGTCAGTCAGAATCACCAATCCACTACTTTTTATGTCAGATACAGTTACGCATTTTATTCATGTTAATTCGTATTTAATTCCGTATAGTGTTCATAATCTTTTATTTGCCTACACAAATATGAGCATTTAAAATATATTATAAGGTTTAAGCGAGCTACAAAATAAATACGAACTATTTTCAGTTGATTGTTGTTGGCAATATAGGTAGTATAGTGGTGCCATCTATAAGTAGCTTGACTACTGTATTGAAGTGTTGCCGTTTTGTCTGTCGCCGCTAGCACGTGGTCAGGTGTGATTCGCGCGTTTATGAAAGTTTTGTTTTCATTTTGAGATAATTGTGAAATTTTATTTTAACGAATGCAGTGCGATGTCTCGGAAATGACAACATAGTCATGAAGCGCGAAGTGATAATCATTTGAGCCGCACGACACATGTGTTTTTAAAAACATGGGAGAAATGTTTTTAATGTCATCGCGATGATACACATTACAAATGAAATCTGCCGACAAAAACTGAACTTACAACTCACCGATTATTCACCACACAAAATTATACGAGATAAATATACTACGATGTTCTTACTATCGCGATGTTAGAAAACACGGAAGAAATCGGCCGACAAGGATCTCACTTTATATACACCTTCACCAATAAATGTTAAAATAATATACACCGGTGCTAACACAAAATGTTTCAAGTAATTCAAGTAAATTCTATAAAATTTACGAAAATTCAGAAACCTTATTTTCATACCTGATTCACAAAGGCAGAGGCTCGATACCCTCCAGTTCACTGCCATCACTACCGTCGCCTTCGTTGTTACTATCATCATCGTCTAGACAGATCATCAACTCCGGAGAGTCACTGATGATGCCATGTATTGCCATTGCCGAATTAATGAATGCTGCGACATGGCTAAATTTCTTCCTGCACAAAGCCGCATCCATTCGAGCAATACTCTCCCGGAACAGTCCTTCCACTTCAGTAACTGTGAAGGACGTGTTATAAGTGCGTACGTAATGTTTTACTTCACCCCATACCGCAGTACCAACTCAATGAGGTTGAAGTGACAGCGGTACGGCGGCAACCTAATAACCTCGTGTCCTTGTTCCTTCGCTACGTCGTCGACTATTTTTTTTTTTTTTTTTTTTGCTATTTGCTTTACATCGCACCGACACAGATAGGTTTTATAGCGACGATGGGACAGGAAAGGCCTAGGAATGGGAAGGAAGTGACCGTTGTCTTAATTAAGGTACACCCCCAGCATTTGCCTGGAGTGAAAATGGGAAACCACGGAAAACTATCTTCAGGGCTGCCGACAGTGGAATTCGAACCCACTATCTCCCGGATGCGAGCTCACAGCTGCGCGCCCCTAACCGCACGGCCAACTCGCCCGGTGTCGACTAATTTAGTCATACACATATGCGCTGGGATATTTCTTTACTGCAGCCATTCCACTTACAGTTCTTTACGGGCGCTCGAAGAAGGGGTCTTGTCCATTATTACGGAGTGGTAACGTGCATTGTCCATAACAATGACGGAAGGGACTTTGAGCTGTAAAAATCGTACTCGTGTCTTCGTATTGCATCAGCCGTGGCATATACTAGAAACTGTCCCGGCAATCGCCCTAGTGCAAGAGAATGGAAAACCACGGAAAACCACGGAAAACCACGGAAAACCACTCTCAGGACAGCCGTAAGGTCCAGACCTGTCCCGTCTCCCGAATGCAGAGGCGTAGAGCCACGGTAGAGCCGTGGCTACCCCTCCTCCGCTCGGTTGGCCGGTCAGAGTGCAAGGTTGTTGGACCACGGACCAGCCGTGACAACATATGGGCCAAGACCCACTCTACATCTACCGACGTTCTATGCCATTAATGAATCATTTGCAATACAGCCTGCTACTGTTTCCATAAGAAAGAGAATTGGCTAGTAATGAGACCACCACCATAAGCCCAGTCACCTTATACATCCGGACAGGAAGTTACCAGGCAAATAAGGTTACCAAATTTGGACATTTTATTTCTTTTTTCAGTACGATGGCTTCCATTCACAAACCGGCAGAGGAACAAAATGCAAAGACTTACCGTATTATTTTCATACAATATTCAAGCCTCCACTTAAAGCCATGTCTTCCAAAACCATAAAACATGCTTTTAAAAGGTGTGGTGTAGTACCATTCAATGAAAAATGCAATTTCTCAAGAAAAACTTCCTCCATCCTTGTTAACAGAACGACCAGTTAGGCCCTTTTCCAGCACCTGAGAACAATTCTTCCCCAACTCCTACCATTGACCACCTTCTCAAAAAAAACCTCTACCCCAAAAGTGAGGAGCCCCAGCACCATGAAAAAAGAGCCCTCAAGCAAAACTTCTGACCACATGAAAAACACTACCCAAATCAAACGCTGAAGTAGGCGAGGTTCCATCTTCGACAACAGTGCCACTTCCAAACGAAAGATCACATGAGAAACAGCCCATCTTGGTCGTTCAAAAAGCTGGTAAGCCTACCTCGGGAAAGAGAAACACAGAAAAGACTACATCAAAACATCGTGAAAGTCAGGAAGAAGACTGGATTTGTGGTGTATGTGGTGGGACATTTTCCGAAGACAGCAAGAAACAGAATGGAAGGAAATCGATCCAGTGTTATTTTCGTAAAATTCCTTACCATGAACGTTGCCAGAATGAAACAGACTTTGATCTTGTTTTCATGTCTGATCAATGTAGTACTGATGAAAATTCAGGCTAAACATGTAACGCAGGGCAAACATGATTTGTAAATTAATGTTTTCTACTTTATCATGCTAATATTGAACTGTCACCAAATTAGTTTGCTTAGTTGTTGGGAAATTAAATTTTAATAAACCTATATTAGAGTATACTTTAATTATTTTTATTAATTAGATCATGTAGGGAAAGCATATGTGTGTGCCTTAAAACAAGCATCAACTGAGAATATCACCAACTTCGGTACCTTTACCCTACTTCCCGGCTGAGTAAAGCGCCATCTCGCTAGATGTATTAGTGCGATGTATTATTATTATTATTATTATTATTATTATTATTTTGCTATTTGCTTTACGTCGCACCGACACAGATAGGTCTTATGGCGACGATGGGACATGAAAGGCCTAGGAATGGGGAAGGAAGCGCCCGTGGCCTTAAGGTACAGCCCCAGCATTTGCCTGGTATGAAAATGAGAAACCACGGAAAACCATCTTCAGGGCTGCCGACAGTGGGATTCGAACCCACTATCTCTCGGACGCGAGCTCACAGTTACGCAACCCAAACCACACGGCCAACTCACAACCAACGCAGGAAACAGAACTTCTCCACGTAAATGAATAGCAGGGGAGTTTACTACAGATATGAAAAGTCCTACCGAGAAATTCCAACTGTCGGTGCCTTCACTCATCAACTTAGGGCAACGTGCACTGCCAAAACAAGGAAACATATCTTCTAAACTGTTACAACTTTCTATTTCTGTAGGTTATATAACGACGTCAAGTTAGAAATCTTGGCAGACGTACACATGGTACACTCCATAATTTTTCTAGGCCGCTTTAACAACGTTTATTGTTTTCATTGCATTACGGTTGCCAATTTGGCCAAAGCGTGAATTACTGTTACAGTAACACAAGACATAGTAACAAGATTTAAGCATTTCCCTCAATCTCAGATTATCATCAACCTAAGACATAAGGCTCTTACGACAGTGTGCTCATATCTAAAATACTTCGCGGAGTGCGTTCATTTCTGGCCTATGGTTATAAAGCTTCAGCACCATTCAGATGGATAAGGGACACGGATTTATTTAGATGCTCACAATAAAACACCTGTATGTTTCAACATATTATAACTAGCTGTTACCCGCGGCTTCACTCGCGTGGATTTCGTAATTTGATAAAAGTAACAGTTATTCGACACTGACCAAAGTCATTATCTGAAAACCCCTTATGTATAAAAGCTCACCGAAAAACTAAGTTTAATTTACCCCAGAACCTCTTTGTAAGCCAAGTTTGTGGTATTGCCTTTCGGGTTTAAGATGACCAGGCTACTGCCAAAGCTAAGTCTGGAATATGCGACGTGAAACTGTACATGTGACAAACAGTCCTCGCTCATGTCGAAAATAATACGCGTTTATTCATTTTTAAAGGAGGTTTCAAATACCTATTCCCGCGTCTGTAACATCTTCAATTCTTGAGATATATGTATCCCCATAAAAAGAATTCAACACCTTTATCAGTCTTTCCCCAATCTCCACCTAAGTGGATTTTCCCCTAATAAAAGAAATACTTTCTTTATTTTTGAAGGAGATTACAATTACTAAATTTCACGTCTGTGACGTCTTCAGTTTTTGAGATATAAGTATACCCCCCTTCTTCACTTCTTTCCACCCCCTTCCCCTTACGTAGACTTCCCGAAGAAAAACGTGTTTTATTTTTAAAGGAGATTCCAAATAACAATTTTCACATCTGTAACATCTTCAGTTTTTGAGATATATGTATCCACAAAAAAAATTCAACACTTTCACTTTTGTTCACACCACTCACCCACCCATTAAGTGCAAATCCGGAAACAAAAATACGTGTTTCTTTACTTTGAAAGGATATTTCAGATACCAATTTTCACATCAGGCCAAGAATAACGGCCGAGAGGTTTCGTCGTGCTGACCACACGACACCTCGTAATCTGCAGGCCTTCTGGCTGAGCAGCGGTCGCTTGGTAGGCCAAGGCCCTTCAAGGGCTGTAGTACCATGGGGTTTGGTTGGGTTTAATTTTCACATCAGTAACATCTTCAGTCTTTGAAATATAAATATCCTAATAAAAATAATTCAACTCCTTTACTTCTCTTCACCCCCCGCCCCCACTTCAAATGGATTTTCCGAAAACAAAGATGCATGTTTCTTTATTTTTAAAGGAGATTACGAATACCAGTTTTCACTTCTGGTACATGTTAAGTGTTTTTTTTTCTATTGGCTTTACGTCACACCGACACAGATATGTCTTATGGCGACGATGGGACAGGAAAGAGGTAAGACTGGGAAGGAAGCGGCCGTGGCATTAATTACGGTACAGCCCCAGTATTTGCCTGGTGTGAAAATGGGAAACCACGGAAAACCATCTTCAGGGCTGCCGACAGTGGGGTTCGAACCTACTATCTACTATCTACTGGCCGCATTTAAGCGACTGCAGCTATCGAGCTCGGTGTTAAGTGTTGAAGATACACTGTAGATATGCTCTTGTTAAAAATCTTCCGAATTTTTCAATTCTTTCCACCCCCCCCCCCCTTACGTGGATTTTACAATATAAACACGTGTTTCATTACTTTTAAAGGAGATTCTAAACACCAATTTTCACGTCTTTAACATATTAAGTTTTTGAGATACACCCTATTTGAAGAATTAATCCCATTTTGCATTAATTTTCTCCCCCACCCACTCCCACTGAAGTGGATTTTCCGAAAAAAAAAGAAATATACGTATTTATTCTTAATGGAGATTCCATGTACCAGTTTTCACGTCTGTGACATCTTCAGTTTTTGAGATATAAGTATCCTCATAAAAAATGCAACCACATTTCCACCCCCAACCCCCTCTTAAATGGATTTTCCGAATACAAAACATACGTGTTCCTTTATATTTAAAGGAGATCCCAAATACCAGTTTTCACGTCTTTACACTGTTAAGTTTTTTTAGATTTAGACATGCCCATTTTTAAAATTCACTCCCTTTTTCACCCCCTTAGTGACGGAATATCCAAAAATATAAATGTAATATAAATGTATCCCCAAAATTGTATTTTTTTAATGTCCAGTAGTTTTGGCTTGGCGATGATGAATCAGTCAGTCAGTCAGTCAGTCAGTCAGTCAGTCAGTAAATGAAATGGCGTTTAGTGCCGGGAGTGTCCGAGGACAAGTTCGGCTCGCCAGATGCAGGTCTTCTGATTTGACACCTGTAGGCGGCCTGCGCGTCGTGATGAGGATGAAATGATGATGAAGATGACATACACCCAGCCCCCGTGCCAGCGAAATTAACCAGTTATGGTTAAAGCTATCTTGGGAATTGAAAGACAACTAACTAACCGACCACGCCATTGAGATCAGTTAAGAGGATTTCTTAGGAAATTACATTAATAAAAATTCGCATTTATAAATCTCCTGACAATCAATTGTACAGAAACAGCAAAAGTAAGAGGAGCACTACAATCTACAATTTATTTTAGAAAAGTACCAGTTAGCTAGTTTTCATACAAGGAATGAATTGTAACATGAGAAGAGGTTTCAGGGAGAAAATATATCACTGAGGTCCGTAGTACGCGGAATCTGTGAAGGGTATGGTCACGCATAACATCACTAGGTTGAGGACGGGGGTCGATAGCACACACTCCTTTTATTTTTCTCCCAGCTAGTCTCGATAAGGAAGCATACGAGTTATGCGGAACACATTCCAGAACTCTGGTGTGATGCACCCTACTTCTCTTAGTCAACAGTTATTTAAACATATTAGTATGCAGGTTTTTAGTTTTAGTATGGTACAAGTTTCATTTTCGCATTTTGACATGTTCTCTGCTTGAATACCAACAGCCAAATATGAACTATCAACGTACTGTGTTGCCTCCCACGCTCAATTCCTTTCGCGCTGGGAGCATAGATGGAGCAGCCATCTATGATGCTTCCCGTGCAGAAGGCTTGCTTTCTCACTGACACTTAGGTGATTCAGTGTATAGACTTGACCTACAAGATTAGCATCGACTTCATTAAAACACAGGCAACAGTTCTCAACTGATGGGCACGATGTCAACCACGAGAGGTCCCATTCTTACGGAAGCTTCGTCACTACCTATACCTTTTTGTTCAGAATTCGCAGGAGTAAAGAATGTTTGACACGATCGAATGCTCGGACATAATCAGTGAAGCAGACATATACATCTTTAGATTGTTTTCTACAATTTTGTGTGTCCTAGGGCGAAGTAGTATATTGCCACAACAAACTGCATGCAACATCATTTTTTTCTAGTGGCTTTACGTCGCACCGACACAGATGGGTCTCATGGCGACAATGGGATAGGAAAGGGCTAGGAGTTGGAAGGAAGCGGCCGTGACCTTAAGGTACAGCCCCAGCATTTGCTGGTGTGAAAATAGGAAACCATGGAAAACCATCTTCAGGGCTGCCGACAGTGTGATTTGAACCCACTATCTCCCGGATGCATGCTCACAGCTGCACGCCTCTAACCGCACGGCCAACTCGCCCGGTGCATGCAACATCAGAACAACAGACTGACTTCAAATATGTAAATGAAAATCCATAGCCTGTTTCCAGTCATTCGACCGGGTCAGGAATAGAATGAAGCCCCTATCTAGCGGCGAGGATAGGAATTGTGCCGACTGCCAAAGCCTGTCGCACTCCTCTGGGGCAATGATAAATGACTGACAGATGAAATGAAATGTTAGTGTAGAGAGTTGCTGGAATGAAAGATAACAGGGAAAACCGGAGTACCCGGAGAAAAACCTGTCCCGCCTCCGCTTTGTCCAGCATAAATCTCACATGGAGCGACCGGGATGATGCGAACCACGGTATCCAGCTGTGAGAGGCCGGCGCGCTGCCACCTGAGCCACGGAGGCTATGACTTCAAACATATTCAATATTATTTAAAAACGAACAGTTCAATTTACACGCTTACTTACCTGTTTATTTGAAGAACAACTAAACACTGTAGCCAAATTAATAAAATGTGAAATAATCTTAAATTCTTGATGAAAAGTAAAAAGGGAAAGATGATATGAAGGCCAAAGTTAAAATTCTCTTCCACTGAAGCTAATGAGCTCCCAGCCCCTATAAATGTTTCTCCTATCAGTACACGCGCAGGATGTGGAGTACGGCTTCGGAAGGAGATTACTCTGATCATGGGACTTCTAAATATTGGTTAAAAAGAATTTGAGAAACGATCCAGTGCACATTGAGACATCTTTAAGATAGCATGTCACTGGATAATTGTACGAAAAGAAAACTAGCATCGAAGAATGTAGAGACAGTCGGCTAAGTTCACTGGACAAATAACTGAAGATTCATAAGCCAACAGCTTGGCCATATATTAATATAATAGTGTATGTTGACGATAAGCGGAGATTGGAGTGAAAACAAATCAGTCTTGACCAATTTAAGCGGAGATCGGACAGTAAAAATACTGCACCTATTAATTAACAGTGGGCCTAACAAGTAAGCTCCAAGAGGTCTAGTCTACATTTTACACGTAAAGGAGTTTGTAAGTGCTAGTTAATCTACAGACAGGTCTCTCGCATTTAAGCACACTTGGATCTCGGTCGATAGGATCAACAGTCCATCTCACAACCGTATGGGCATAACAGGCGACTCTGCGTTCTACATATTTTGGCTATTGTTAGGGTGCATATACTCTTGTAAGAATGTTCTTATACCTAAAATGAAAACGCGCAAATCTACAGGTGCCGCTAGATATGGCTATGAAAATAAAACTACGCTTATGAAGTTACCAAACCAAGTAGTCAAATTCAATTTTTTTCATAATACGTCGACTTTCATAAGCATGCGTAGGAAATCCTGAAAAAGCATTGAAACTAGCATACGACACTGAAAAAATTATAATGGACATTTTAACAGATTCAGTGACTAATTTAAATCATCACTTATACCACTGCTAAATCACGAATCGTTTAGCGTTTTCTTTCTTTACAATATTTTTCATATTTTCTGTTATCGTCTAAAACGAAAAATTTCAGAATCCGTGTGGTCATTCACAGTTTGTGAATTAATGTTTCTTGAATTATATTCTTCAAATTGATATGGAATTGTTTTATGACTGAATATCGTTCATCATGTGCATTCTCATTAAGGTATAACTGACAGGGCTACTCAGTGACGTCTCTTTATGACAACCATCACTGAATGGCAGACACTACGGCTAATCGTAATAGATACAACTAGGAAAATGAATCGCCAACACCGTGCAAACATTTATACATCACCTCAACGGTATCGTGAACGTTCCACGCAGTGAAATATCCGCGCACACATGGCCCCGCACATACTTCCGTCGCTTACGTTGATTAATTCCTTATGAAGTTTATGGCGTCATTCCTGACTCGGTCGATTGACTAAAAATAGACTGTAGATTTTCACTTATTATAATTCTCATCACACTTTTCCTAGGCTATGCACTAGCCAAATAATTGAAATATCTTTCAACTTGTTGGGTTGTTTAAAATCAGTTTATAAAAACGTACTGCAAGATTTGTCTCAAATTCACTTATTTAAACATATTTAAAAAGCCCACACAAACAGAATTCAGATCAAGCATCAGGTCATACGTCTTTACTGTGTTCTCGATTGTTCCATCCAACCTTCGGTATGCAGTTTTCCTTCCCTTTCCATCAAAATTTAAATGAGATCTCAACCGAACAGGTAGCCGCATCGTTTGGGTCACGTAGCTACCAGCTTGCATTCGGGAGATAGTGGGTTGGAATTCCACTGTCGGCAGCCCTGAAGATCGTTTACCATGGTTTCCCATTTGCACACCAGGCCTTAATTAAGGACACGGTCGCTTCCTTCCCATTCCTATCCCATCGTCGACACAAGAGCTATCTGTGTCGGTGCGACTTAAATCAGATTTAAAAAAAAAAAGAGATCGCATCTACGCGAGGGCTGAATTTTCCGCTTCTTCCTTCAAGTGAAACATTACGTCTCTGATTCCGGGACTCGATCGTCCAAGTAGGTTGTTTAGACGATCATGCCATCCTTCTAGAGCATTCGTAGTTCGGGGTTTCTTTTAGCATGTCCAAATTTCAACGGGAATATACTTTCGGTTTCCAGCCACATCTCGAGAAAATAATTTTTAAAACTCAACTTTCGACTGACGGAAGCCAGCGATTGTATCTCTAACCAACAACCTATTACAGTATATCTTCAGGTTTGAAAAAACCAATGCTCGGCACATTTGAGTATGATGACTACTTTCCTCGTTTTCTCGGTTTTCTCGCTATTCTCTCGTTTAAGACAAACTCGTGGACCTTCCGTCATAGCATTTTTTTTTAATATCGAAGTAGCAGCCATTCAATGCGACGGAAGGAAACACTTCCTTGAGGGCTGAAATTGCCGGAGCTTCAAATTCTACATTAACTACCTTGGGCTTCGATCCTGGCATGGGAATATAGTATTTAAAAAACTGTTCCCGTCTGTCATTTTAATCATTCTTCGGCAAACATGATTTCGTCCCTCCTGGTTGGCTTGTGCTATACTCCTATGTTGGTATAGGATCCTTCTGGCAGCAGACTCTCAGCACCTCCGAATAAATGTCTGGTATGGGAATACCTGTTTCTCTAGCTCTTTTCTTTGCATGTAATCAAAGGCGTTTTTAAAACGTATTAAAATTTGTCAAAATGAAAGTGGTAGAGATGCTCAATGACCAACAACTAGAGAGATACAACCTCAATTTCATAACAGTACACAGAGATTGGTAATCTACAGTTCATACACACGTGATAACTCATTCCTCAACATAAACGAAAATTATTAGTTCACCAAATGTAAACTCTTCTCTACTTCGAGGCGAGCTTCATTCGGGCGCCACATGAATGTTAAGTGTTACTTATCACTTGGCTGTCCCTACTTTTCAGCGTCCTGTAACACTTTCATAACGGGCAAAAGATCTACATAGGTCGACGCCCCGAACAAATAGCATAAAGAAACACTTTCATAGTTCACGCGAGGCTTACCTTGCTCGTTGTAGAGACTCCATTGAACCACACAAAATTAACAGCAGAAATGAATTGAAATGAAATGAAACAACTAGTTGATAGCGAAGCGCAGGTGCGCAGCAGGACCGGAATATAAGCGGAAAATTCACAATATGCCATTTTTACGGCAATTTTACTGAGTCCACTTTTCACACAACCGCCTCAACTGACATATCATTAATACCACAGTTATCACCATAAGAGTTAATTAAGAATTTCAGTCGTCGTATACATATGTTTGACAATCACGTTAAAAAATCTGAGTTAGAATGGCATGAGACGAACAGGGGAGAATTCGCAGTGCAATACCAAAAGACATTTATCTAATCACTGTCAGCTCTGTAAGTGACAGTGTAGGACTGGTATATTTAGTCGAGGACAAATCCACTAAAAGGGGTCGTGGGAACGGAGACCATACAAAAAACCAATGCTCGCACTAATGAAGCAGGTAGCAGTCGACACGTTAACACCCTCACAGCCACACACACACACACACACACACACACACACACACACACACACACACACACACACACACACACACACACACACACACACACACACACACACACACACACACACACACACACACACCGAGTATTTGATCTCGCCCAATTTAGCGGCCATTATCCGTGTCGGCCAACCAGTCGTCATTATTCTCACCTGCTTGCCAAGTTTCGCGACAACAGCACGACTAACGCTAGGCTGTCAGCGAACAGCGGTTTGAGCGCTGACAGCCTGGCTAACATTTCGACAGACAACTTCAAACATCAAGAAACGGTTTTGGGGGGTCTTGTCGTGGGCGCATGTATCCTGACACTCTTTTCTACTACTGGAGACTGGGTGGCCTCGGGTTCGATTACTGGTTTCACTAAGAATTTCAAAGTCTTACTATAATTTGGGCTTGCAATGTCGTGCGAGTACAACGGAAAAAACCTAATGACGTTGTAAGTGCAGAAGAATGGTAGGAACCACCCTATTGCAAGCAAAATTCGTTCAGTCGTCAGCAGCGGTGGTTGTGCATTTATATTTGGTGTTACGAACACATTTATTGGGCCATTTATTTGTGCTTGGTGTGTAGAAACTGTCCGATATCTTGCATGGTGGGGAGTGAGGGATGCCACACTCATAATCTGCGCTCAGATGGCCTTCACTTAAACCGCAGTGTCCGTATGAGTTAGGAAATTTGTTTAGAAGGGTTATTGAAGGTAAATACAGGGAAACGGGGGGGGGGTATAGGGAGCGGTGATAAGGGTACAGAGATACGAAAGTCAAGTAGGGATGACATAAAAATGTTAGTGTCGAACTGTAGAAATATTGTAAAGAAAAGAAAAGAACCCATTTATGAGCTTACCCCAATGAAGATCTTTCCTCATATTAACACCTAGGTACTTACAATGATCCCATAAGGAATTTTCACCCCATTAACGCATTAGTAAAAACAGAGGACTTTTCCTATTAGTGAAACTCTCAACCTGAATTTTAACCCCGTCTCGCACCATTATCGAGGTCATTTTGCAGTTGCTCACAATCGTGTTAATACTCTATACAGAATAAAATCATCCGCAAAAAGCCTTATCTCTGATACCACTTCTTTACCGATATCATTTGTGTATATAAGAAAATATAAAGGTTCAATAATACCGCCTTGAAGAGTTCCCCTCTTAATTATTACAGGGACTTCGCCTACTCAAATTCTGAGATCAGCTTTCTATGAATATAGCCACCCATTCAGTCACTCATTTCTCTAGTCAAATTGCACTCATTTTTGCCAGTAGTCTCCCATGATCCACCCTATCAAATGACAGACAGGTCAATCGCGATATAATTTATTTGACCTACTGAATCCAAGATATCTGCTATATCTTGCTGCAAAGCTTCAAGTTGAGCTTCAGTGGAATAACCTTGCCTAAAACCGAACTGCCTTCTATCGAACCAGTTATTGATTTCGTAAACATGTCTAATAAAATCAGAAAGAATGATTTTCAAAAGCTTACATGAAACACATGTCAAACTGACTGGCCTGTACTTTTCATATTTATGTCGGTCACTTTTTTTTTTTTTTTTTTTTTTTTTGCTAGTGGCTTCACGTCGCACCGGCACAGATAGGTCTTATGGCGACGATGGGATAGGAAAATGCCTAGGAGTTGGAAGGAAGCGGCTGTGGCCTTGATTAAGGTACAGCCCCGGCATTTGCCTGATGTGAAGATGGGAAACCACGGAAAACCATCTTCAGGGCTGCCGACAGTGGGATTCGAACCCACTATCTCCCGGATGCAAGCTCACAGCCGTGCGCCCCTAACCGCACGGCCAACTCGCCCGGTACCCTTTTCTTTTGCACACAGGGGCTACTAGAACAACTCTCCATTCATCTGATATAGCTCCTTCATGTTAACAATAATCAAATAAGTACTTCAGGTATGGTACTACATCCCAACACATTGTCTTTAGTACTATCTGCGCACTTTTTATCGATAGATTTGTGTACGGGTTTGAGGAGTAAGGAGGGGGCAATTCCGGTTCCAGTAGTACTGCCAACCGAATAGAAATGAAATCTGAATTGAATCGATAATATGATCGATCGATATGAATTTTGCTAAACCTTTGTTATCTTAAGCCAACAACTGTGTCAGACGCACATTATATAACATTTCTCGATGCGAATCTTATTCCTAGAGTGAATTCTATAGTTTGGCTTTGCTGTGTAAATAACAACAGTACTAATACGTAAAGTGTACGCCAGATGTCGCACAGCGATGCATAAGCGATTCATAGTTTGTGTTTGAAAGGTTTCCAGTACGAATCTCGAAGATTGCCAAGGTCGACCAATTCAGCACTAGGGTGTAAATCTATCCAAAAAAGGTGCGCAAATAGTATATCACCAGAAATGTTATCAATTCCAGCTGCTTTTCTGCTTTTCAACTTTTGTATCTTATTATAAATGTCGTTCAGCAGCGCGCTGGCCCCTCACCGCTGGATACCGTGGTTCAAATCTCGGTCACTCCATGTGAGATTTGTGCTGGACAAAGCGGAGGCGGGACAGGTTTTTCTCCGGGTAATCCGGTTTTCCCTGTCATCTTTCATTCCAGCAACACTCTCCATTCTCATTTCATAGCATCTATCAGTCATTACTAAATCACTTTGGGAGTGGCGACCCCATCGTACTAATAGCCTCTATCTGTTTCATTCATTCCATTCCTGACCCGGTCAATGACTGGAAAACAAGTTGTAGGTTTTCGTTTTCATTATAAATGTCGTTATCACAGCTAAGTTTTAATACTCCTTTAATATTAGTCACCTCCTCTATCTAGACATTATCCTTGTAACCAACAATCTTTACATACCGCCGACTAAATACTTCTGCCTTCTGAAGGTCCTCGCATACACACTAACCTTGTCCATTAATGATTCCTGGAATGCCCGTCCTGGAACATGTTTCTGCCTTTGAGTACCTACACATGCCCTTCCATTTTTCACTAAAATTTGTATGACTGCCAATTATGCTTCCTATCATTTTGTCCTCAGCTGACTTCTTTGCTGCAAGTTCCTTCAATTTCTCCTACTTCCACAGCCATTTCTAACTATTTCTTTCCAATCTGCACCTCCTTCTTAGTCGTTTTGATTCTCTGTTATAATATTGTGGGTCTTTACCATTCCTTACCACCTTTAAAAGTTCAAACCTGTGTTCATATTCCGTAACAATTGCTTTAAATCCATCCCACAATCTGTTTACATTTTTATTTAGAGTTTTCCACTCATGTCTCAAGTCCACTCAGTTCAAGTGATTACTAGACCTGGGATTTTAGGCTCTAAAAAAATAGTTTTAGGCGCCTAAAATAGGCTTTTAAAACAAGTAAATAGGCTTTTAAAAGAGAAAATAGGCACGTAAAATATGTTTTAAAAATGTGTGAATAGGCAGGAAATGGACTTTAAAATATTACAATATACACTTAAACTGTAACGTGATACTTTTTTACTTTAACAAACGTGGTGTCCTTATTCTTAACCAAAATAACTGCAAAATTAAGACAATAAAAAAGACATTTATCAAAAACAATATAAAAAGTCATGTGTCAAAAAGAGTTATGGATTATATGATATGTCATTAACAGTACTGATCTAAAACCTTAATACTAAATTCACTATACACAATTACAGCACTGTAGGCATCCAATAACGGTGTAAACGCGAATGGGTATGTGTTTATTATTTGTGAGGAACATTCCTACAGTACTTTCATTCGTAGTTTGCTTTACAGTACATAACAATAATCTTCTCCAAATTTTCCACAGTCAGGCGGTGTCTTTTGTCTGTTAAGATCATTTTGAAAGAAGAAGAAGAGCGCTCCACACTCACAGGTGTTAGAGGGGCATAGGAAAATTTACCTACATTTTTCAATGGAATTTCACTTGGTAAGTCTACCTTTTCCCCATCCATTACCTGATGTACCCTTTTCAGCACTGAATAACCTGGGTTCTTCTGCAGTACATTAGACCACTTGTCTCTTATTTTATCCCCTACCTTAACTCTAGCACTTTGTTATTCTGAGCTTCCTCGATTACAGAAAATTGCTGTTTGAGACATGTTTCTTTTTTTCCTCCGTATTTGTAATGGTGACTGGAAGAAACGAAAAAATTGCCTGAATATACGCATGTCTCTCTGAACACTGGAACAATCATTTAACAGCTCTTTGACAGACGACACACATGCAGAGTTGTCCGTTAAAGGCAAATTGTCTATCACAGTCATGATTTCCTCAAGATGTTCTGCATAATACAGGGCAGCTTCCATCCAGGAACCCCAGCGGGTGATGATTGGCTGTGGTGGAAGGGTATAGAGGGGAGTTTCTCTCGAAAGATGGCTATTCTTGATGGAGCCTTACAGAACACTTTCTTCATTGTTGAAATGAAAGTATTTACTGCTGGAAACTCGGCCCTAACTGTTTCTGCGAGTCTATGCAATGCATGCGCCATGCAAGTAACATGAATTAAAGAAGGATAGAAAGTTTTGAGGAGAGGTGCAGTGGCAATCATGTAGGAAGCAGCGTCGGGGACAAGGAGAAGGACTTTAGAATCATCGACACTCCCGATACAACAGTTGCAACCCCTTGTTGATGAAGTATGCAATGCTTAGACTATTGACTTTCTCAAGCTGTTTAGAGCAAAGAAGGTGAGCGGTAGATGCCTGATTGGGTTCCAGTTTTCCTACTATAAGGTTAGCAATGTACCTGCCCACAGAGTCGGTGGTTTCGTCCACACACAACCATATGCAAGACTCAACAATATCCTCCCTGATTGACAAAATGACCTCATTGTAACAAATATCTAAGTAGTTTTTCTTTAATGTAGATGCTGATGGGATGTGCTGCTTGGTGTATTTCTGTAAAAAAAAATTCTCTGAAAACCAGATTATGCACAGTATTCCAGGGGATATTTGGTGCAACTAGGGCTCTACACATATCAGCATAGAAACCATTATGGGTTGTAGGAGATATAGTTTGTGTGAGCAGTCTGTCTAATGTTACTTTTCATGGCTGCTTTCGCTTTGTGACTGGCAGTATCTGCATGCTTCTGAAGGTGGCATTTTTTCTCATGTGAAATCAAACACAATAAAGTGATGTCAATTAGGGACTAAGATGAGGAATAGAAAAGGTGAGGTATTGAATAAAATTTGTAATTTTGAACTATTTAAATTAAGCCAGTATTACTCTAAAGTTAATTAAGAACAAAAACACTCCAGTCCCCGAAGGGCCTTGGCTCTCAATAACGGTTGCTGCCCAGCTCATGGCCTGCAGATATTGGGTGGCATGTGGTCAGCACGATACATCCCTCAGCCGTATTGCTTTGCCTCCGTGACCCCTGCCCACTGTACTTTTCAATTGTCCTCACGATGCTGGGTCAACACCGTTCCAGACCTCAGATTTCTAAATTACTGCCAGTACTGAAAATCGAACCCAGGTTGCCTGGACTAGGTATCTACAATTAATTAGAGCCAATATCAAAACCTTCGTTTAAGATTAATATGAAATTTCAGATATATGCACATACCTGTTTATTGCAGTACTGGCAGAAAATAATCTTTCCAACAAAAGTCATCCGTGGAAATTGTACAAGCCATTGTTGTATAAGCGCACTCTTAGATGATTTCGTTTTAGGCATGACGAACTATATTTACTTAAAAAGGTGTTCTTTCACTGGCGACTTGACACAGTGTCCCTTCTTACTACCTGCTCATTGTTCTTCCTAGATAATCCTCCCCCTCACCCCGTCACTCGACACAGTACGTCCTTTACTACCTGCTCGTTGTTCTTCTGAGCTAATCCTCCACCTCCAAACTTCACTCACGTCAGTATTCCTTTGGTGACAGTTGTCTGGGAAGAGCACATTTCTGTGAAAAACCCACCCTGCTCGTTCCAGGAATGTCCATTGTGTGATTGTAAAAATTACATAAGTTGAATTTTAAATGTAGAAAATAGGCAATTTTAGGCATTAAAATAGTAAAATAGGCTCTAAAGGTCCAAATAGGCATATTAGGGCACTATAAAACTATATTAATGTAAGGGATTTGTCATGAAACGTCAACATATTTTTAAAAAATCATGTTATTTCGTAAGGAATGAAATGGGCATTTGCCTTAAAATCCCAGGTCTAGTGATTACTAACGAGGGGCTACCTGACTGAGATAGCGACCTCTGTCTAGAAAGCCAAGAATAACGGCAGACAGAATTCGTCATGCCGACCACACGACACCTCGTAATATGCAAGCCTTCGGGCTGGGCAGCGGTCGGTTCATAGACCAAGGTCCTTTGGGGCTGTTGCGCCAAGGGTTTTCTTTTCGTTTGGTTTGGTCGCACTTTCACAAAGAATCGTTGTTCTCTTCTAAAACGATTACAGAATAGTCTGCATATATACCACTCGCAGTTCGGTTTTGAACCGATTTTAAGAAGTATCACGTTATTCCCTAAAACACCGGACATATTCTCTCTGCGTGTATTGAACACATGGGCTTGTACGCCTATTTCCTCCCTCTGATTAGGTATATATATCCGAGGAGGAATGCCGGGGTGATTATTCCCTTCACGCAAACGCCGTAACCACATCGAACCTCTTCTTTTTTCATCAACGCTGTCGTATCCTATAGGATAGATCAGGCCGGGGACTGGATAGGGTTCTAAAGCACATCTGATTCTACAAGAACAACACCAAGTTAAGTGGGCTTATGCCGAACTGAATATATTGAAAGTTGGGTGAAAGTTACACAAATATATATACAGTAGCGGCGATTGGGAATTAAAAGTGCGGGGGCAAAAAATATACAGCCAACAAACAGTACCCGGGTTTGTTGGATATAGCGGAGGATGGGGGAAGGGGGTACACATATATATCAAAACGTTTTTAAAACGGCCACAAAATGGTTTGTTATGCTCTCTCAGCGAATTTCGCTACAGAAGTAAAAATTGTCAGTTTACGGAACTTAAATGCGGTAATGATAGGGTTTTTTTTTTTTTTTTGAGATTTTGATTCTATACTATACAATAAAACGTTCGCCAAAGAAACAATATTACACATTTATTACAATTAAAAAGAAATACGGCGTGATTATACAATTAAAACTATTTAGTATTTGACTATACACTAAAAAAACTAACAGACAATAAGGAGACTGCCAGACTGACGAATGCACGCGGCAAGGTGGTGAATCATAACCTCATTGTGTATGACCTTAGCAAAAAAAAAAAAAAAAAAAATGTATAGGCCTGGTACCCTTGCTGATAGCACAGGCAAAGTCTCCAGTATTTGCTGTGGCGCCATACACATCGATTAGCCGGAAAGAAGAACATTTTGTGCTTATTTTCGCTAATCATTTTGGTAATGATTAAATAATATAAAGAAAATAATTATCTGATAAGACAACAGTTGTACAAATGGCTTTTTTAAATAATTCCTACAATTCCTAGTTTCAGCCGGCTAAAATGGAATAAAAATGTAATATTTTCTCCAAAAAGTTGATGATGACGATGATGCTTTGTTGTTTAAAGCGGCCTAACATCTAAGATCATCGACCCTCTCTAAAAAGTAGGGGGCGACTGCACCCCTCGCCCCCCACCCCTAATCGTCGCTACTGTATATATACACAATTATGTACAATTCTGAGTGATAATTCTTCTCTTTTCCTTGTTAGGAAACTTCCTAACCTATTACATCCAAGCTACTAGAAAGTCTTTGGTTCCCTATTTTTCCTTCGAGAGATAGTTTTGGTTAATACTTATCTTCCGATCTGAAGGAGCTACCTGTGAAGTCTTCTTTCTTCTTCCTACGATGTTCACTGACACTAAGGGTACGTTTATGCTGCAGCTTCGCTGCTGGCACATGGATGCTCGCCCTAGCCCCTCGCCGCTGGCTATAACCAGGCTGCTCGCCATGGAGCTTTTACCCTGCAGCAGTCCCGCGTGCACGCTGCTGGCACCTCTCAGGTGTAGTCGAAAATTCAAAACAGCGGAACTGATAGTTAAAGCTGTTTGTATTTTGCATAATTTAATTATAGATATAGAAAGGGTGAACACTTATACTATGAAGACGTACTTCCAAGAGCTACCCCGTCGAGCAGAAACAACGCAGCTCCAGTTGAAGCTTTTGAAATGCGGAAAAAATTCAAAGAATTTTTTAATGAGTGAGTGTGTCAGTTCTGTTGGCGAGTGTATCTTACAATAATTTGGTGTACTGAATGTGTAAAACAGTGTAAAATGCCTCGCCTGGATTTTTCAGTGCATTTCTACTGCGGGAGTTGATTGAAGAATGAGGTTACAAATGCTTCATTTCGTAATTTAATAGTGCACTTTTGAATACCGGTAATGTAAAATAAGGGGTTATGGAGTAATCTCATTTTGACTTTAGTTAGGTCTCCTTAACAAAATGTGTTTACAGTTTGAAAAAATAACTGTCGAACTTCCCATGAAAAACGAGGTACTTCAAATAAATCACCTGCTTGTAATGACAGAGGTCACCTAAATGGCAAGAATAAAAGAACAAAGTCGACGTAATCGTTCCGCATTATTTTGCCACGTCATTCCATAGTTTGATGATGATGATGATGATGATGATGCTTGCTGTTTAAAGTGGGCTAACATAGGCCATCGGCCCCTGATGATACGAGATGAGACGAAACGGATTAAAAGTTATAATTAACCCGCTGACTAGGATTATAAAAATGATGATGAGGAAAATTATTATGAATTTAAAATAAGTAGTGGATCTAATTCGCAATGCCTTATTTTCTTCTAAAATTAAAAAAGAGTAAAACGTAATAAAATTGATAAGGCACTGACATAGAAGTAAAATAATATATTTAATTCAAATTAAAAATACACAAAGATAAACACATAGTCAATAGAAAAAAACAGTTTTTTTGCTATTTGTTTTACGTCGCACCGACACAGATAGGTCTTATGGCGACGATGGGATAGGAGAGGCCTAGGAATAGGAAGGAAGCGGCCGGGCTCTTAATTAATGTACAGCCACAGCATTTTCCTGGTGTGAAAATGGGAAACCACAGAAAACTTATCTTCAGGGCCGCCAACAGTGGGGTTCGAACCCACTGTCTCCAGGATGCAAGCTCACAGCTGCACGCCCCTAATCGCACAGCCAACTCGCCCGGTAGAGTAAACTAGTAGTTAACAATAAACCAATTAAAACACAAATAGAAACTTCACTTTTAAACACGATGAAACAAGCCACTCTCCCTCATAAAACGTAGAAAATAGGTCTACTGGCCGCTCGTCATCTCGTCACTCCTTTTAATCACATATGAACCTCTTGTGATGATCCGCATGCCGCTGGTTCCAAATCGCATTGCGTTCGAAGACAGGTTCAGATAGCAAGTGAGCGAGTGATCACTGAACGCGTGTATAGAGTGCGAAGAGAGGAAGAGTGGGAGAGCGGATGACCTTGAAAGAACCAATCACAGTCCAAGTTACAGGATAGCAGGCGATGTGCCAGGCTCGAAAATCAAACATGTTTGAGATCATGGATGTGGCGAGGATAGCAGCCAGCAGCGCAGCTATGAGCCGGGCTTCAGGGTAAAAGCACTGATTGAGATCCATTGGTTTGTTTCATCATCGCCTAACATCGAGCAGCGAGGCTTGGCGATGTGCCAGCAGCCAGGCTGCAGCATAAACGTACCCTTAACACTCGCTAGGCTTGAACACCTCACACGCTATACCCACGAAGAGAATGCAGCTCTGGTAATTCTTAAGTCTCTAGACTGGATGCCTTTCCTTATATTGAATTCTGTTGCTGTTTGTGTCTACCCCTTCCGTGGTTTCCGCTTCCCAACTGTTCTCCTGGTCGTGAGCGCCCCCCCCCCCTGCTCGAGTCTATGACCTGATGATTTTAACCTTTATTTCCTGAAAGGTTCCCGTAGTGTCTTTTCCTTTAATTCGCGATCTCCTCCATGGACTATCAAACGATCAGCTGAGGAAAGCGACCAATGTTAGCTTGCAGTCTTTGGTTAACTACTCGGAATTGTCCATATTCGGCGACTGTGTAGTTGTGATGATCAGCTCCCAACTTATTTAGGCCCACTGTTTAATTGCCTGATTAATCACTACTGCCTACTTGGCTTCCGTTTCTGCCTCTGCGGACCTTACTTGACCCGCTTAAGAGTTGCTCTCAACCTTCAACTTCCGATCTGACTTAAAGTGATTTCGCAGCAGACCGCCCGATGGCTTACTCTGGCCGTGACTTATCGAATGCCGCTCCCTGACTGCTAAGCCCTGACTCTGAGCCCTCACGTACTATCTTCCCACTATTCGCTGCCGACTCCCGGCCTGACCGATTTACGACTGCTGCGTGACTTGGCCTCACGTTAATGACTGTCTCCCTCGGACTGCCTAATTGCCTCCCTTAAATTACCTCTTGTGTTTCTCGAACCTACGATTCAGCGTCGACTTTGTTCTACTCTTGATCTTGAGCTGGCGTTTTCCTATTGGTTGACGCTGTCCCTTCTCCAGTGAAATTGACGTCATCCGTCTTTTCTCGAAGCTTTGGAAAACATGCGACTTTTCGTGGCTACGTGCGTCCTTCCGAGTTCTCATCTACTGCCCTTTGAATATGTACACTGATAAGGACAGCACAAACATCCTGTAGTGCGTTCTAATATTTCATCATGCCCTGGTTAGTTTCAACTTTTCAAGAACTGCATTGTCTTTATGGTAATTCATATATGAATTGAACTTGCTGTCAGATATGTTATTACACACTGAATTGAGTACTTTCTTAATTCGGCATTTCACTATGCCATTGATATGAATCTTGGAGCTGAGTTTCCCTTTTGCTTAATCTATGATTCTTGGTTTACCTTATTTGTTACACTGAGAGGTCGCGGTTCGATTCTTGTTCGCTCTTTGGTACGTGGGTTGTGGGATGCACCGTGTCAGCGACACGACAACGCAATCGCAGGGCGAGGGGCTAAAGACAAACGCGTTTGAAATGGTGAGATGAAATCTATATTATTCGGTGGGGAACAAAGTACTGAAGTTGAGGCGATGGCAGAGGTTTTGTTTTTCTTTTCAATTTGCTTTACGTCGCATCGACACAGATACAGTAGGTCTTATGGCGACGATGGGATAGGAGTTGGAAAGAAGCTACCGTGACCTTACTTAGGACACAATGCCAGCATTTATCTGGTATGAACATGAGAAGCCACAAATCATCTTCTGGACTGCCGACAGTGGGGATCGAACCCACTTATCTCCCAAATGCAAGCGACAGCTGCGTGATGCAAACCACGCAGGTGGTTATAGGTCCTCGATAGATGGGGATGCTCTTATTCTTAACAAATATTTGTCCTGGTTTCTTTATCAATATACCGGGTGGTACAGCTGCTCCTATTTTTTTCCGAACATATCCAACCAACTAAGAATTAAATGTATCTTAGTCCTATCTTACTCAACATCGCATAGGAATTTTATGTGTTAGCTCGATATAAACTTCCCCGCACAACGCAAAAACGGTGTAAGAGACTGTAAGTTAGGCCCATCTCAAACACACTACCATTTTACGTAGAACGGAGTACAATAATATAGTCATTTCTACGAAATGTTACTGTACTGTACAAACCATAGCCACTCCTATAGCTGTCGGTAGAGAATTGCGCACCTGATTGGTCCAAGACGCCATTTTCTTTTGATAGAAAAGGGTGGTCGCTGTATCATAGAAAACATGATAGGTTAGGACCAAGTACGGACATGACAATTCACCGCCATGTTGTATAGTCTCATCACATCGAAATTCGTAGAACCGTGTTTTTCACAGCATTTTATAATGTATGACACGTAAATGCTGCACAGCGGATGTGATAGCTCATGCTATGTAACTAGTTAATTACTACCGTTAGAGCGTCCAATAAAGGTATAAAATCAGGGGATAAGGCTATAACGCATCAGTAACTTTTCGAAGCGAGAACTTTCGGTCTCCCTGTGAATAAACAGTTATAACGGGTTGCGTTACAAACTGGAAGTAGGTGCGTGAAATTATGAATGGTACATGTACCTGGATAGGCTGCTTGGAGCAGAGTGCAGAGAGTCGTGCCTTTTTTTAAAATTTTCATTTCGTACTCGCCTAGGCGACCTCTACGAAAACTTGACTTTTCTGAACTCTCATATGTTCTTCTAAGCAAGTTATAATAAATAGACATAAATATCGCCACCCAAGCACCGACTATGGACAAATGCATTGTGAATATCACCTGAAACATTATGCAGGACTCATTCAACCAAGCAATAGGTACATCTTTATACGTAGGAAAATGGTTGCAACTATCTGGGCTTAAGGGAGACATGATCCTTTAGCACACTGTTATGTTTGCAGCAAGGTAAACTATCTGCACATTCTAGTTAAGAACTTGTAAAATATAGCAGTTTCGAAGCGATATCCCAGATTATTCCATTAGTACAGAGGTACGAGACGTACTGTTTGTTATATGATGTGGCTACATGGTACTCATCGCAGCCGGCATTTAATTTTTTGCAGGGATTCAGAGTTCGAATCTAGTTACGAGCTTTTCAATATTTTATTTTATATTATATTTGTAAAGGCATTCGTAATTAAGGTTTAACTTCCTTGAAGTCTCAAAAGACATTTTTCATCTTTACAAAGAAAACATACCGTACACAAGAAAGGAATAACAACATGCGACTTTCATACGCCAAACGGCTACAACGAACTCACGGTCTGGAACGTCAAGAATAATGGCCGAGAGGATTTGTTGTACTGACCACACGACACCTCATAATCTGCAAGTCTTCGGGCTCAACAGCGTTCACATGGTAGGCCAAGGCCCTTCATGGCTGTTGCGCCATGTTCTTTTAGAACGAACGAAGCGCACTGCACTTACTGTCAACCATATAATTATTGACACATCCATTCAACCAAGCAACTGCGCACGTTCGACTCGTATGGAACATAACAGAGCACGTCGTAATCTTTGCATCAAATTGCGAACACCTACTGTACGGCTAGCTCAAAAGCAAATATTATGGATTCACGGGATGATTGTGTGAATATTGTACTACTTTATGGGGAAGCAAGGCAGAATTCATGGGAAGCCAGACACTTGTATCAAGAACGATTTCCTGAACGAAGGCTAGCAACTGCATATACTGTACATTTCGACGTGCTGAGAGACGGTTGTGTGCAACCCCCGTTCGGGATGCTCAAGTAACGTCTGAAAATAACGAAGAAGCTGTTCGAAATGCAATTACGTATAACCCGCATACAAGCTCACGGGCCACTGGAAATGAACTGAACATCAGTCGTGCATCTGTACTACGCATATTGCACCGCCACAAATTCAACCCCTACCATCAACAACTAGACCAGACACACTTCACGGAGATGACTTTCAAAAACGGGTAAAAGTTTCGCAATGGATATTGCTAAGAGTTGAAGCTGACGCGGATTTCTTATCGGGCATTCTATTTAATGACGAATCCAGATTTCACAACGGAACTGTTAATCGTCACAACTTCCTTACTGGAGCGCTGAAAATCCTCACTAGATAATGGGATCTCGATTTCAGCTATAACGGGGCGTCAACGTGTGGTGCGGGATAATAGGTGATAAGGTAATTGGGGTTCTAGGAATTTTCGTACCAAGGACATTTCGTACCACCGGACATTTCGTACCACTTTATCGGCTGATTACCTGCGAAGAGTTAGCTAGTGATTTTAAAATATTTAGGAGAGGACATTCCGTACCATTTGAAAGAGTGGGAAGTGTTGCGAAGTAAAAACGATATCCTAATGAATGTATTCATTTGTATATTCATTGTCTCACTAACTGGCGTAGAAGCCCCCGCACGGTGTGACAACTACTGATCTTAATCTTCCGTCGGGCTCGACTGATCTGATTGGCACACAAGTTAATATTATTATGTCATATTCGTCATTCGGGGGCCTAGTTTTCCACCTTTCAGTAGTCTAGATTCCTGTTTCCGCGTGACCTTCAAACCCACATCGGCCAGTTCATGGAATCTTTTATTTTACTTGATAATGAAATAATGCAGTTGTTTATAAATATTCACAATAATAGTAATATTATCCATCCTTATGCTCGCTAGGCACATTGCGCCCGAACGAGATATTTATTTCTATTGTATTGTTTTAGGATTTATACTTCAAAAAATCGGCTTTCTTATGATGATAGTTACGTAAACATAAGTGATAAGTATAGCTTATTAAAATAATATATAAGTTTTCTTCAGCAAATGTAAATTATTTTTCTTTCTGATTTCTAAAATGTGTCTGTGGGGCTCATTACTCCCGCTGGCGTAGAAATAGAATTCCAATTTGATATCAAGTGGTACGAATTGTCCGGGCGTAAATATTTGGGGATTACGGGTAAACCGTTCGTACGTATATAACGACTTAGGTGGTACGAAATGTCCTCAAAAATCAAGTGGTACGGAATGTCCGTGGTACGAAATGTCCGGACACCGGTAATTGGACAATATTTCTTCGATGAAAAACTCACGGGACGACGCTATGCATAGTTTTTTCTTTTTGTAAATATATCCCACTGTTATTTCAGAAAGTGCCCCTTATGACACGGTTAAGGGTGTGGTTCCAGCAGGATGGAGCTCCTCCACACGGGTCGTTGGCAGTACGAAACAACTTGCATAAGACATATCCTTGACGATAGATTGGACGAGGAGGTTCTGTCACATGGCCGGCTAGATCACCCGACCTTTTTTCACTAGATTTTTTTCTTTGGGGTTATTTAAAAGAAATAGCCTATGAACGGGAGCCAGAGAGTCTGAATCATTTATGGAGGCTCATCACTGGAGCCTGCAGGCAGGTTCCACCACAAATGTTGCAGCAAGCAAGAACGTCTCTTTTTAACCGTGCTCAGATTTGCATTAGCGAAGGATCTGGTCATTTTGAACATTTGCTTCATTAATCGAATGACCATACGAGCCCTTTGCATTTCTATCATTAATAGTTAACTTTACTGCAAATAGCTCTTTTAAAAGCTACTTAGAAATAAACACAGCAGAGTACCTGCAATATGAGAGCTGATCATGATTTAGAAATGTTTTAAACAACGCGTCTCACACGAGCATTAATAACGAAATATAAACATTCGGCCTATGCAGGAATCGAAACTCCGACCAACAAACACCGGTTTCTTCAACTATCTCTTACCACGCTCGGCTAACACGCATTGTCGTTTGCTGATGTTATGTCAATACTACTACTAGTCATTCGGCCATCATACATCATCATAAAATTTTTACGAATCTTTACCATAATTGGGATTGTATCATTAATGCTGATTCGGTTGACACGTTTAAACGAATTATAGAAAGCTTAGTAAGACCAGACATTGTTGTGAGTAGCCAAGGTCAATATTTTTAGGTCAGGGTATAATCTGTGGGTTGCATAAAGCAGTGAAGAGGGGCAGATGTACCACACGGTAGAACAAGTGTATTTCTTATTTAAAATCTTTATGTCTCTGTTATGGATGAACCTTTGCTGACTTAACAGTAGATGGGCATAACATAAGTTAGGTTTTCTCAGTGTTCAATTCATGTCAGTTACAGACGCATGAACCAATGAAGTGTCTGTGTTTGTATCGTTACGAATAAAATATCATCTGGTTTATCGGTCTAAATTAATTCAGAACGACCCAATTAGTACGACTGATGAATACCAATTAGTACACGCACATATATAAACTCCACTCGGTACTCCAAGGCAGTGCATACAACGGTACTTCACAGAGCACTCCAAGGCAGTACACACACAGTACTCCAACAACATTAGGATACCCTGGCACTGAATCTGGTGGGAAACCCACCCCACCAACACTAACGACAGGCAGCACTAGTGCCGCCCCATTCCAATTACTCACTGACTATTCGCGGCTAGCCTCGTTTTAATATCATGATGGAGTACTAGAATCTTCGAAGCTCTGCTGGAGACGGAACATTTTCGTTTCGTCTTCGAGAAGGCACACGGGAATCCAGACAAAAGCACAAAAGAAGGATAGGCCGCTGTATGTCCTCGGGCCGACTGGGAAGTGCCCAGTCTGGCATACTCCAGGAAATACTGAAGGGGGCTCTCACATAAACAAAGACCGAACGCAAGGTGTTTGTACTCTGTGCTACGGCAGCTGCCTCAGCCGAACTTACGTCGCGCTCAGCCGCCCTGCTCTGAGCATATATACAATCTTATGTGGAATCATAAACTCATAAATGATGCTGGAAGTGTCATCTTTCCTCGGTTATACAGGCAGTGTATCTGATAACCACATTCTGGCTGATGCGAGTGAGTTCCGCCACTGTAATGTTTCTGATTTCATTCGTAATGTTTTCTTTCAGTTCCCCCAACGTCTGAGGATCTGTTTGATACACTTTCTTTCAGTTTACCGCACAATTAAAAATCACACACTGTTACATCTGGAGAACGAGGGGGAAATAGACTCATACTGATCACTCTGCCAACACTTCCGAGGTTAAACCATAAAAACTATCCACGTGATTTTTCTCATTCCGTTAACTGATGGAAGAACGGCGTCAAAATGTCATCTTGGTACCTCTCTGCATTTACCGTCGTCTCGAAAAAAGAAATCGGCCCAATTATTCGTCTTGCACTAAAAACGCACCAAACACCAATCTTCCTATCTTTATGAGGGACTTCATACACAACAATAGGGTTTTCTGCACACCAACAGCGACAGTTATGACTGTTCATATGATCATTAAGATGAAACCAGAACTTTTACAAATGAAAACACGGTGTTGCAATGATAACTGCCTCACCATGTTAACAGCTGAGATTCAGACTTGTGACTGATACTTGCCAGGTTGAACACGTGCAGGCTGCTTGCAAGCTCAAGAACTATGCGCGCGTCTCCCATACTGCAACTTACGGATCGGAGAGTAAAAACTCGCTTCGACGTTCTTAGTTTATATGAGAAACCCTGTATTAGACCTCTATTTAATCAGAACAGAATCTTGTGAAATGAGCTTAACATTTTTCTTAATAATTAAACTGACCGAAACATGAACGAGCGAGTGTGCCTCGCTTTAAGGTGTACGTATACACACAAAGGATCTTAAACAAGAAGCTGCGTATTTAGTATTAAGTGTCACAACATTGGCTCTAAATAAGATTGTAGTAGTAATTCGAATAACACGTTTATCCCATAAAAATCTGTTAGCAAGTGCTTAGAAATTTACGGTATACACAAGTTACATATGTAAAATGCGAGCTGGTATCTTTGTTTTGCATCAATAAATACAACTGGAAATAAAAGGAAAGAAAGAAAGAAAGAAAGAAAGAAGGAAAGAAAGAAAGAAAGAAAGATTAAATCGTAATTTATTGTAGTCGTTTCAAAATGCTATGGGTGATTATGTAGACGTCTTTCAGAGACCACAAATTTTTTTCATTTTTTGTCAAGCTTCTTCGCTGAATCGTTAGCGTAGTGGCCTTCAGTTCCGAGGGCCCCGGGTTCAATTCCCAGCCGGGTCGGTGATTTGACTTTAACTGGTTAATTTCTCTAGCTCGAGGAATGTGTGAGTTCACCTTAATAGTCTTCTTTTTTTTTTACATACAATACACCACACTACCAATCAATATAGAAACATGCAATAGTGAATACATCCCTCTACATAGGACTGACGTCAGGAAAGGCATCCGGCTGTGTTCAACTTGTTCCTGTACATCAAACTAGTTATAAATTCGTAGCAAGGCTGAGAATCGAGTCAGGGGCGACCAGTTGTAATGCAATTACATTCAAAGAGGTTTACAAAATGAATATAAAACGGTATAACAATCTATAATTGGGTTAAATCCATAGGCCTATAAAGTGCCAACCACCAGCTAATTGGGAAAAGGTCAGTAAAAATAAGATTTTCATTTATTTGGCTTTGGTTTGCTATTTTCATCCACAAATAAACATTACTATTGGCTTAAACATCACCAAAGTAAGATGCCATTGCTCGTTAATTATATAACATCATAATCTGGCCCAAATGAAGGCACATCAAAGGCATCAAAATTATTGACAGGATGAGTTCAAGAGGTTCTTCGGAGATATCTTCATGTTAATAAACTGAGTTGAAATGTTTATGATAGGGAAATCTCTTAATCACGACAATGACTACCGCATTGCAGGAACAGGCGTGGAAGAGTAAAGCATGGGAATTTTCAGGTGCTTGGTTGCATGTACAGCTTGTTAGAATCGATTGACTCCGACTTCAGAAGACTTCGCACGTTTCGTGGCGCCCTTTCCTGACTTTGCAACAGGGACTCAAGGCACGCATCCACTTCATTATTTAGGCTTACACGAATATACAATAGCGAAGAGAAATAGTAAAATAGTATACTAATTCATTTTAAGCCTTTTCGTGACATGAAGCCCAGATAGAGAAAGTGTGTGTCTCGAGAGACAGATTTATGATCAGCGTTAAATGTGGGAATTGCAAATAAATAGCGCAATGTTAAACAATGAATACAGAGAGACGAAGACAGGAAATATTAAATTGTATCCAAAGGAAAGAACGAACGGTTAAGGTTTTGGCATGTCTAGTAGCACTTACGTTAAGCGCTCTGAAGGGAATACAATTAAGACAAGCGCCCTGGATATGCGTAAAAGGAAATTTAAATCACCCACTGTTTGGTAAATAAGGGACTTATTGGAAGTACACCTCGAAAGCACAATTACATCAAACTCGAACGACTAAAACGCAAATAGTTCATCTTGGAAGATTAGATGGAAGTAGCATTTATTTTAGACAGATACGAATATCCGTGCAGCCTGAACTTTTTTTTTTTTTAGATCTTCACAGTAAGCCTCCATATTCAGTGCTTCGATAAAAATCCTTTGCATAAAGTCCTTACAATTAATATCAGTTTTAAGAATAAACTTATCTGAGTGTAGGAATGTTCTTCTGAAAGCAATACCTTAAGGCATCACATTCTCCATTTCTTTATCATCATCATCATCATCATCATCATCTGCGGGTTTTACATCCCCACAAATTGTATAGATGTTAAGAAACGTCCGAGTGCGGAAATCTCACCCAGAAAAGGGGCTCTTAAATGTAGCAATTAATCTAATTACAAGGGGCTCTCGCATTTATGACACCCGCCGACACCAAGATTCAATCACTCAACCTTGTGAGCATGGAGTGATAAGAGTTTACCCAATAACAAGCTATTAGCGTTCTGAATTACGAATACAATGAAAGCGTAACTTAACTTCTTCGTGTGTGCCAAATACACTGAAAATGAATAGCCTGTTAGCGTTCTCACTTGGTTATCCAAAAAAAGGTGGTAACATGCAACATTACCTTCATCAGTATTGCCAGCCACTACTTACAAAGTAAAGGGTTCACATCCCGGTGCTGTTGTTTGGCATTCAAAGGTGCTTAAATAAGAGAGAACCGTGCCGATAGATTTACCGGCATGTTAAAGAAAACCTTTCCAGGGTGAAATTCCGGTACTCAAGCGTCTCTTACGATGGAGAGCAGGGGTGTTAAACACAACGTACGTACAGTAATTCACGAATCGGTTGAGATCTGTATGCTGCATACCGTTCCTTTCTTACAATCTACTTTACGTCGCACCGACACAGATAGGTCTTATGGCGACGATGGGATAGGAAAGGCCTTGGAGTGGGAAGGAAGCGGCCGTAGCCTTAATTAAGATACAGCCCCAGCATTTGCCTGGTGTGAAAATTGGAAACCACGGAAAACCCATCTTCAGGGCTGCCGATAATGGGTTTCGAACCCACTATCTCCCGGATGAAAGCTCACAGCTGCGCGCCCGCGTGCCGTTCTGGAACTCATCTTAAGCAGATGGAGAAACTACTAAATATAATTTCTAGGATGATAGATGATTTTAACCCACTCCTCTATCTAAATAAATTTACCTAAGGTAAAGTTCACCTTGTTCTTATCCATCGAAGGTTAAAATCGTAGCAAAGCTGGGAATCGAGTCAGGGCCGACCAGGAGAAATTCAAATACATTCGAAGAGGATTACAGACTGAATACAGAATGGCATAGCAATCTATGAAGATGATGCAGACTGTTTAGAATATACGTGCACATACATTTTGTAACTAGCCAAGAACAAAGTTCACATTATTTAAGAATAATTGACAGATTAAAAATATCTTACTGGTTATTTCAAAGATGTACTTGAAGTATAGTCCAACGTTCGTAAAGTTAAGTTCGCAGTCGCTGTAAATGTCCCTTTTTGTTCTTTCTTTTTTTTTTTTTATGTTTTTTTGTTTTTTTTTTTTTTTTTTTTTTGTTTTTTTTTTTTTGTTTTTTTTTTTTTTTTTTTGTTTATTTGTTTTTTTTTTGTTTTTATTTGTTTTGTATTTTTTTTTTTGCTTTTTTACTCTTTTTTTTTTCTTTTTTTATTTTTTCTATCTTTTCTCTTTTTTCTGTTTTCTTTTTGTTTTTTTGTTTTTTTTTTTATTTTTTTTCCTTTTTTTTTTTTTTGTTTTTTTTTTTTTTTTCTGGTCTTTTTTTTTTTTTTTTTTTTTTTTTATCTTTTTGTTTTTTTTTTTTTTTTTTGTTTTTATTTTGTTTTTTTGATTGGTTGTTTTTTTTTTTTTTTTTTTTTGCTTGTTTTTTTGTTATTCTCTCTTTTTATGTTTTTTTTTGTTTGTTTTTTTTTTTTTTTTTTTATTTTTTTGTGTTTCTTTTTGTTTTCTTTGGTTTTTTTGTTTTATTTGTTTTTTTTTTTGGTTAATAATAAGCTTAGAATTTCGTGAATCAAAGGTATTTTGTGGATAGAATAAAATAATACACCAGTACATTAAAACATTGTCAGATGATGAGATACAAATTTAGTACTTACATGCATATCCGTGAGCACTGATAACAACAGCACATTTTCGTGGCATAGAATCCACGAACTTCTGAGAAAGTACGGATGGAAGGTTGGCCCATTCCTCTTGTAAAGCAGTAAAGAAGTACTCCTTATTTGAGTAATTCCTGCAACGTACACATCGGTTCAATTTCTCACAAATATGTTCAGTGAGGTTGAAATCTGGGATTTGGCTTGGTCAATCAATAACTTGGACTTTATTCTCTGAAACAAATTTCTCACATGGCCGGAGAAATGCTATGGATCAATGTCTTGTTGTCTGGCTCCATGGCTGAATGGTTAGCGTGCTTGCCTTTGGTCACAGGGGCCCGGGTTCGATTCCCGGCAGTGTCGGGAATTTCAAACATAATTGGTTAATTCCCCTGGTACAGGGACTGGGTGTATGTGTCGTCTTCATCATCATTTCATCCTCATCACGACGCGCAGGTCGCCTATGGGAGTCAAATCAAACGACCTGCACCTGGCGAGCCGAAGTCCTCGGACACATCCCGGCACTAAAAGCCATATGCCATTTCATTTTTTACTGTATTGTTGAAATATCCGGTTTCGTATCATATTCTTCCTTCCATGTGGTATAGTGTGTCATTCTAGAATGTTACGATACGTAAAACTACCCACTGTCCCTTTTTTCGCATGAGACGGCCAACTCCATATACAGAAAAGCAGGCCCACACAATGATGCTATCACTTCCATGTTCAATACGGTACTCCGTATCGTATAGTGTGTCTCCGGTTTGCTGGTCGACGAATATACCTGATACCGTCGGGCAACATGAGGTTGAACTTACTTTCATCACTCAATAGGGCCTTCGACCATTCTTTACTCTCCCATGCGACATAAATCTTTGTAATCAGTGATCAGTGGTTTTCTTGGAAACCGTCTAACTATCGAAACTAGCAGATGATGAACGGCGTTTTAGGGCGGAGATGTGAAAATCTAGTCCATGGTGCTCTTGTAAACAATCCCTGACATTCCTTGAAGATCACTTGGGATCAGCAACTGATTGCTTCCGAATTTTCTATCCTTCCGTAGAGTTGTTTCAGAGGCCGACTCAAACTATGTTTGCTGTGTACACTTCCTTCTTGCAGTTGACGTAGATTCCACACATTTATCAGCAGCTGAATATCCCAAACACCCTAGCAAAACAAGATTCAGACATTTCGGCAATATGTCTTAGATCTACAGAATATTGCCGGGTAAGTAGCTCGGACCTGACCAAAACTTGGCAGGTTCGAGATTCTGGCTCAGTCCGGCGGTATTTGTAGCAGCTCAAATACGTCAGTCTCGAGTCGGTAAATTTACTGGCAGGTGAAACGACACATGCTGGTCAACATTCCGGCACCTTAGCCTCTCCAAGAACCACAGAAGTGGTAAGTGGGACGTATAAACCATTATCATTATCATCATCATCATCATCATATTCACAGAATATTCCTTATGTGTTGATATGTTTACGAGAGCCTTTATAAATTGAAAAGAAAGTAGAACTGGCTGAATCAGTGAAGAGGATGCATCTATATGTGTTATGGGCTAATGATAATCGGGTAAGAGGAGATAACAAGGAAGAGATATGAGATCATAAAGTGTTATTTTGGTGTTAAAAAAGGGAGTGGCACAGTGTGGGGTAGGGCTGTTCATCATGAATCCTACTGCACGCAACTTAGTTCCTGTCGTTGGAGGAATTAGCACCATGTGACGGTGCATAAGACGAAGATGACAAGTTTTATGAAGCATTGGGTGCCATCGTAGTCAGGGTTAACAGCAAGGAAAAGGCAGTGCTAATGGGCGATTTTAATGCGAGTTGAAAACAGATCTGGAAGCTACGAAAAGGTGATTGGTAAATGTGGAGAAGACATGGAAGCTAACAGGAATGGGAAGCATTTTACTGGACGTCTGTGCTAGTATGGGATAGAAGTTACGAATACGTACATTCTTCAAGCATTAGGCTATTTACCGCTACACATGGGAGGATAGGGGCACCAGATCCACAACAGACTAGGCTATATCTTAAAAGACTTCGAATACAGGAAATCTGTGTGGAATTTACGGGTTTCCCGGAGGATTTTTCGGTGATACGGGCCACGATCTGATCTGCAGTGAACTAAATGTCGCTAGGCCGAGGATAAAGTAAAATCGGTCCGCAGACGAATAAGGGTAGAAAATCTCCAGGAAGAGGAAATCAGAAGTAAATACACATGATTAGTTAAAAGTTCCAAAGAAATCGACTTTTTTACAATCTGCTTTACGCCGCACCAACACAGATAGAGCTTATGGCGACGATGGCATAGGATAGGGCTAGGAATGGAAAGAAAGCGACCATGGCCATAATTAAGGCACAGCCCCAGCACTTGCTTGATGTGAAAATGGGAAACCACGGAACACCATCTTCAGAGCTGCCGACAGTAGAATTCGAACCCACTATCTTTCGGAATGCAAGCTGATAGCTACGTGACCCAAACCGCACAGTCACTTGCTCGGTTCAAACAACGGACAAGAAGAAGGTTCAGGATATAGAAACAGAATGGGTGCCATACCGGGATGTTGTAGTAGAAACGGCACGGGAATGCCTAGGAACAACTGCGTGTAAAGATGGGAAAAGCGAACATCTTTGTAAATTATAAAACTAGAGCAGCTTGTAAGCATAAAAAGAAGGCGTATCAGAAACAGTTCCAAACAAGGACTGATGCAAACAGGGAATTGTACGTAGATGAAAGAAACACAAAGCTGTTGAATCCAAGAATAATTCGTGGGAATATTTTGGTAATAATCTGGAAAGGCTGAGTCAAGCAGCAGGAAAACTCTTCTAGAGAGTAATAATCTTAGGAAGGGAGGGGAAAAGGAAATGAAATTTATTCATGCATGCATGCCAATTTAATTCAGTCATGGAATCATTCATTTAAAAAACTCATTCAAGCATTTATATACACATATGTATAGTGTCTGTGAAAATGGAGAACTCTGTACAGACTTATGAAAAATAAATAAATAAATAAATAAATAAATAAATAAATAAATAAATAAATAAATAAATAAATAAATAAATAAATAAGGAAATGAATAGAGTTTTGTGCAAATCAGGTGAACTCATAATGGATGCCATAATGTCATGCTCGGTTAAATGTTCTCTTTTGAAATGTTTAGATGCGAGTGCCTGTTCAGTTGATAGAGTATTCAAGTAAATGAGTTTAATGACCTGCATTCATTTGTATAACTTCACAGTGATTCACTAAGTATTATGTGTTGATGAAAACCTACAACCTATTTTCCAGTCATTCGACCGGGTCAGGAATTAAATGAATGAAGCCCGTATTTAGCGGCGAGGATAGGGAATTGTTCCGGCTGCCGAAGCCTGTCGCACTCCCCCGGGGCGATGATTATAATGACTGATGGATGAAATGAAATATTAATGGAGTGTGTTGCTGGAATGAAAGATGACAGGGAAAGCCGGAGTACCCGGAGAAAACCCTGTCCCGCCTGCGCTTTGTCCAGCACAAACCTCACATGGAGTGACCGGGATATGAACCACGAAACTCAGCGTGAGAGGTCGGCGAGCTGCTTCCTAAGCCACAGAGGCTTAATAGGCAATGATATCAACGATATGATATTAAGAGTTTCAATGTGTCTTTAGATATCAAGTAAGCGACTCGGAATTAGGTAGGTCTACGGCATTTTCCTGAATGAGAAAAGTGCAAATGGAAAATCTACCTTCAAACCGTTTTGAGCAACGGCCTATAAAGGAATGATTGCTAACATGATCACCAATGTTCACTAAGCACATATGGCATTTATACTGTAGAAGAAAAAAAATAAAGATAGATTATATCAGTGTTGAAATTCAAACTCATCTAAAATGCATTCCTTTCAGTTTTACAATGGAATGTGATTTAACGCGTTAGACTACGAATATGACACGTTATGTGAAAATACATTTTCTCCAAGAACCCATGCAATCAAGCATTCACTTGTGTCGAAAAACCTTCAACGTTCAGACGTTCAAATAATTTCAGACTCAACGTACCCGTAGCGTGATTAGTGGGTAGTGGCCAATCAATCAGTAATATAAGACCACTTACAGCCACTGTAATAAGTATCGAAACACACTGACATTTTACTCCTCTGTTTTACTTGCTTAACTCCAAACGACATGGAACCTTTGTTAACTTTCTCTGGATCTCATCACATACCGGAATCGCACGTAACGAAAACGCTGACCAATTAGACAAAAGAAGTTGCTCAAAATGGACTACAATCGGATCTTCCCATACATCCTTACACACACACATACATACATCATTATAGACCGTTATGCCTTTAAACGTTCAGTCTGCAAGCCTCTGTGAATTTACTAAACGTCGCCACAATCCTCTATTTGCAACTAGTGCTATGGCCTCATTTAGTTCTATACCTCTTATCTTTAAATCGTTAGAAACCGAGTATAACCATTGTTGTCTTTCTTTGTCTCCCTCTACTTATCTTACCTTCCGTAACAGAGTCCATTATTCTCCCAGATAACCTATCCTCCTCAATGCGCCTCGCATGACCCCACCACCGAAGTCGGTTTATGCGTACAGCTTCATCCATCGAGTTCATTTATAACTTAGCCTTTATCTCCTCGTTCCCAGTACCCTCCTGCCGTTGTTCCCACCTGTTTGTACCATCAATCATTCTCGCTACTTTCATGTCTGTTATTTCTAACTTATGAATAAGATATCCTGCGTCCACCCAGCTTTCGCTCCCGTAATGCAAAGTTGGTCTGAAAACAGACCGATATAAAGATAGTTTCGTCCGGGAGCTGACTTCCTTCTTACAGAATACTGTTGATCGCACCTGCGAGCTCATTGCATTATATTTACTGCACCTTGATTCAATCTCAATATATTACCACCCTGGGAGAACACACAACCTAAAACTTGAAATTATCTACAGTGGCCACAGAAAATATTCGTACACCTATGGAATGTGATGGGACATCATTACGGCATACGAACTGAAGTAAGATTTATAAACGGCATAACGACAGACATCAGATATACCCGCTGAACATACAGATCGTTTAAAAATGTAACATGATCGGCACGATACTGTATACAGACGGCTGATCGTACCGCCAAGAAAGTATTCGTACAGTGCGGATGTACTGTCTTTGTGATTAGTTAAACCAGTTGTCGCAAAGGTTTACGCCGCTGTGCTGCAGGAGGGGTTGTTAGCTGTTCAGTCATCACTGTGCTGTCATTGCCACAGGGCTATTTAGTAAGGGGCGAAAGAAGAGAGAACTTTCAGTGAGTCGACGAGAGAATATAGTGTTGCTGTACAAAGAAGGCAAAAATAGTCATCAAATTGGAAAACAGCTGGACATTAGCTATACTACGCTGAGTTCAATAGTTAATAAATACAAGCACAGCGGACAAACAGAAAACAAACCCAGATCTGGTCGTCCAAAAGTGCTGACAGTACGGGAGCGACGCATTATTATGCATTCGGCACGAAAAGAATCGCTCCGAAGTGCTGCATCCATTGCTACAGAACTAGCTTCAAGGTCCAACGAAACGGTGAGTGTGCAAACTATAAGGAATGTATTGCACAGTGCGTACCTGCGTAGTAGATGTCCACGAAAGAAGCCACTTATAAGTGAAAGAAATATGCAGAAGCGCCTACAGTTCGCGAAATAGTATTGTGAAAAGACAACGGCCTTTTGAACACCGTTATTTTTTCTGATGAAGCGAAGTTTTCACAGTTTGGAACTGGTAGGACCAGCAAGATATGGCGGAAACCAAACGCCGAACTTGAACCTCGAAATGTAATCCCCACGATAAAACACGGAGGGGCGAGTGTGATGGTTTGGGGCTGCATGGCGGCGAATGGAGTATGAAACCTGGCACGTATTGATGGTAATATGGATGCCAGGAAGTACATAGATGTGTTGCGCCATAATTTAAGCAGCAGTACACACAAGCTTCATCTGGAAGGAGTCTTCAACTTCCAACAGGACAATGATCCTAAGCATTATGCCATGATACCGCGTGAATTACTGTTGTAGAATGCCCCAAGAAGACTTCTCACTCCATCGCAGAATCCAGACCACAATCCCATAGAGAGCCTGTGGGATCATTTAGGCAAAGAAGTGCAAAAATGCCATCCTACTTGTAATGAGCATCTTAAAGAGATACTCTCAGATGCATGGTCCAACATATCTGAAGAGTACACCAAACGATTAGTTAACTCAATGCCCAGACGTTTGGAACAGGTCATCAGAGCTAAAGCCATGCATACAATGTATTAAGACTGTGTTTGAACAAAGACTTCGGCAAATGTTTGAATTATATGTTAGTGTACGAATACTTTTGGTTGTGTTAAAAGACGAGTTTATTTCTTTATTATGTTGAGCGCTGTAAATCTCATAGCAAATGTACAGCTAGGTGTCTTTTCTTTGTGCATATGTCTCACTGGATGTATTTGTATTACTTCATGCTGCTTAATATACAAGGTATACATTAAAATGTTGGTGTACGAATACTTTCTGTGGCTACTGTACCTGTTCCAGCTTTGTATCACCAATCTGATATTCAGTTATGTTAAATTTCTTACCTACTGTTATCAATTTAGTCTTCAAAAGGCTAATTTTCATACCATACTCATTGCACCTATTTTCAAGTTCCAAGATATTACACTGCAGGCTTTCGGCACAATCTGCATTAAGACCAAGTCGTCAGCATAGGCCAGACTGCTTACTACATTCCCACCTAACTGAATCCCTCCCTGCCACTTTATACCTTTCAGCAGATGATCCATGTAAACTACGAACAACAAAGGTGAAAGACTACAGCCTTGTCTAACCCCTGTAAGTACCCTGAACCAAGAACATTCTACCATCAATTCTCACCGCAGCCCAATTGTCAACATAAATGCCTTCGATTGATTTCAGTAATCTACCCTTAATTCCATAGTCCCCCAGTATGGCGAGCATCTTTTCCCTCGGTACCCTGTCATATGCTTTCTCTAGATATACGAAATAAACACAACTGTCTATTCCTCTCGTAGCATTTTTAATTACCTGGCGCATACTAGAAATCTGATCCTGACAGCCCCTCTGTGGTCTGAAACCACACTGGTTTTTATCCATCTTCCTCTCAACCACTGATCGCACCCTCCCTTCCATGATACCGCTGAATACTTTGCCTGTTATACTTTTTTTTTGCTAGGGGCTTTACGTCGCGCCGACACAGATAGGTCTTATGGCGACGATGGGATAGGAAAGGCCTAGGAGTTGGAAGGAAGCGGCCGTGGCCTTAATTAAGGTACAGCCCCAGCATTTGCCTGGTGTGAAAATGGGAAACCACGGAAAACCATTTTCAGGGCTGCCGATAGTGGGATTCGAACCTACTATCTCCCGGATGCAAGCTCACAGCCGCGCGCCTCTACGCGCACGGCCAACTCGCCCGGTACCTGTTATACTAGTCAATGGGATACTTCGATAGTTGTTGCAATCCTTCCTGTTCCCTTGGTTATATATAGGTGCAATTGCTGCTTTCGTCCAATAAAAAGGTACCTTGGCAACACTCCATGCTAATCTTACTACTCTATGAAGCCATTTTATCCCTGCCTTCGCACTATACTTCACCATTTCAGGTCTAATTTCATGTATTCCTGCTGCTTTATGACAATGGAATATATTTTCCATCCTTTCCACATCCCCAAGCGTAATTTCACCATCATCATTTTCCTCCTCCCCATGAGCCTGGTTATTTGTGACACCATAAGGAATATTTCCTTTTACGTTGAGATGATTTTCAAAATATTCCCTCCACCTGTCCAGTGATTCCCTGGGATCTATAATGAGTTCACCTGAATTACCCCAAGCACTGTTCATTTCCTTTTTCCCTTCCCTTCCTAAGATTCGTTATTACCGTCCGGAAAGCTTTCTCTGCTGCCTGACCTACCCTTTCCAGGTTATTACCAAAATCTTTCCACGACTTCTTTGGGCATTCAACTAATTTCTTCCGCTCTGTTTCTTTCATCTACTTACAATTCCCTGTCTGCATCGGCCCTTGTTTGGAGCCATTTCTGATAAGTCTTCTTTTTACGTTTCCACCAAGATGTTCGCTTTTTCCCATCTTTAAACACAGTTGTTCCTAGGCATTCCCTTGCTGTTTCTACTACAGCATCCCTGTATGCCACCCATTCTCTTTGTATATCCTGAACCTGCTTACTGCCCACTGTTCGAAACTTCTCACTAATCATATCCATGTACTTCTAATTTCCTCATCCTGGAGATTCTCTACCTTCATTCGTTTGCAGACAGATTTCACTTTCTCTACCCTACACCTAGAAATAGCTCACTACAGATCAGATAGTGGTCTGCAACATCGAAAAATCTCCGAAAAATCCGCACATTCCTAACATATTTCCTGAATTCGAAGTCAGTTAAGATATAGTCTATTATGGATCTGGTACCCCTACCCTCCCATGTGTAGCGGCCAGTAGTCTTTTGTTCCTCTGTTTCACGGTGTACTACAATACGCAAACGAGAACAGTACTGAACAATTTTGTTTCAATTCCTTATCGAACTCTGATGGAGGAATAACAGCCAGAGGAGCTAGAAGGATCACTCTTAGTAAAAGTGTTTAGTTTTTCATTGTTGCTAACAAATGATAATACGGTGTGCTTTACGTCAGGCGGGCGTTTAATTACTTGCGCTACAACATCTCTCATCAGGATGCCCTCTGCTTGGATGGAGTGGGCCAATGTCAAAACTGTATTTAAAGTTGAGAGTTACTTTCAACCTTTGTAACGAGGCGGTAAAAGCGTGCTCGGTTCGCCCGGAAGGACGTGGGTCCGAATCCTCGTCGGGAAGTCGTAAAATTCAAGAAACGAGATTTCCACTTCCGGAGGTGCATATGGCCCTGAGTTTCACTCAGCCTACACCAAAAATGAGTACCAGGTTAATTCCTGGGGGCAAAGGCGGTCGGGCGTAGAGCTAAACACTCTACGCCATGATGTGTCGAGGTTAACAATAGTGGAAGCCTTTACCTTCCACTCCTCCAAGGGCCTTCATGGCCTTTACGGAGGTGACTTTGCTTTGCTTGTAACGTGTATGTTCCTGCCAAAGTGAACTGCAAAGTTTCTCGGGGCCTGAAACCATGTGCTTTATTTCTTTATTTTTTTAATTTTCTTTATTTATTTTCTTTATTTTTATTTTCTTTATTATCTTTATTTCATTTATTTGTTCGTAAGGATTGTTTGAAATCACTGCTACTGATATTCAGTATCTACACCATACAAAGCAATAAAACAAGAAAATGACATTCACCGTACGAGTTGGCGGTGCGGTTCGGGTCGTGTAACCTGTCAGCTTTCATCCGGGAGAGAGTGGTTTCGAACCCCACTGTCGGCAGCCCTGAAGATGGTATTCCTTTTTCACACCAGGCAAATGCTGAGGCTGTACCTTAATTAAGGCCACGGCCGTTTCCGTCCCACTTTTAGGCCTTTCCTACCCCCCCTTGTCGCCACAATACCTATCTATGTCAAGGCGACGTAAAGTAACTAATAATAATAATAATAATAATAATAATAATAATAATAATCATAATAATAATCATAATAATAATCATCATCATAATAATAATCATAATAATAATAATAATAATAATAATAATAATAATAATAATAATAATAATAATAATAATAATTAAAGCTACGGTTGTTTCCTCCACAGTCCTCGCCCTTTCCTATTCCACCACCGCGTCGCTGTAACACGTGCCTCTGTCGGTGCAATGTGAAATGAAATAGCAAAAGAAAAATGTGTAATTCCATCTCAAAGTAATTATTCATATCAGTAAGACTTCACAACACTATACCATTTAAATACATCACATTATCCACGTTCAGCCTGTGTCAGGTTAGGGAGATGAAGCCTTGAGGTAGTGGCGAAGTGGAGGAATATGCTGACCAACACGGTTTGTTTCATAAGTAAAGGGAATTATTTAAGCAGCATTATTGAAAATACGTTATAACAAATGAGATATTAACAGGGAACTTGCTTTTCTTCTGTTTCGTTGAGCGTTAATTTCACAAACAGGCACCAAAAGTTTCACTCAGGATGCAGTAGAAAATTTCCGAAACCAAGCCAATAAGAGTCCCCGAAACACAAATAATTAACAACATCTATTACTGACCTCAAAAGGACGGGTTTCGTATTACAGCGATGAACGTAAGTGCTTCAAATTGGGATTTACTTCTAACAAGTATGTCCCTACGCAAAGCATTGTGAGGAAATGACAGCTCGAACTGTTAGTGTACGCATCCTATGAAGTCTCACAAATGATCTAAACACCATCATCCAATTTCTGAGCCAAACGATAACACTGTAATCTACCGTAAAAGAAAACAAGCGATTAAAAATTACTTCTACATAAATGTGGTGTCGTACCAGATGCGACCGTGCCGCATGCGACCCGTGTCACTAGCGACCGCATCATCTGTAATCGTGCTGGATGCGACCGGTGTTGACACCCCAGTTTTATTTAATAAGGAATGCCATCATCCAAGATAAGGTATGCTAAATTAGAACAAGAAAAGGTTAGAAAACAGGGCAAACATTTATAGCAGTGCTTACCAGGTTGGGAATGAAACTGTTCTTTGTTCTGTCCAAATAGCGAACTACTATAACTACAACCGTGCACAACATTTAATTGTGTACACTGAATTAGTCGTCGGTAAAAAAGAGGAAATGAAATGGCGTATGGCTTTTAGTGCCGGGAGTGTTCGAGGGCATGTTCGGCTCGCCAGATGCAGGTCTTCTGATTTGACATCCGTAGGCGACCTGCGCGTCGTGATGAGGATAAAATTATGAAGGCGACAGATACACCCAGCTCCCGTACCAGCGGAACTAACCAATGATTGTTAAAATTGCCGAACTTGCCGGGAATCGAACCCGGGACCCCTGTGACTAAAGACCAGCACGCTAACCATTTAGCAATGTAACTGGAGTCGTCGGTAAACACAGCCGACTGCGTGAATGGTTTGTAAATAATAATTCATGAGTACATTTCTATGACGAAAGTTCAAATAAAACCTGCATACTTTATATTACACACAAAGTTAATATCTCAAACCAGCTCAAGAACTCGTCGTTGAAAACTAAATCAGTGTAATGTATAGTTTGGAATGTCATAAGTACAGATATTCCTCCCCAAGAGAAAACGTACATTGGTCATAAATAATGAAAGGGATAATTTAAGGTCAAAAACCAAAAAATGCGGGGGGGGGGGGATGTACAATCAGGTAATTCTATACTGAATACTACAATAACACAAGTTCAGTTATATTTTAACGAAGATATGTTAGTAAATAATAATATAATATTGGATTTACGTCCCTCAAACTAATTTTACGCTTTTCACAGAAGCCGAGATGTTGGAATTTAGGCCCACATGAGTTCTTTTACGTGCCAATAAATCTACCGACGCGAGGCTGACGTATATGAGCACCTTCGAATACCGCCGGACTGAGCCAGAATCGAACCTGCCAAGTTGGGGCCAGAAGGCCAGCTGAATCACTCAGCCCGGTGATTGTATTTGTTTCACAGTTACCTTACCTACAAACACAGTTCTTGTGGATCATGAAGTTCAGTCCCTGGATTTTCGTGAAACAGAAATTACAGAGAAGCATATTCCTCAGTTGCTTTTGAAGAATTTAGTGCGTGAAACTGGTAGTTTTTTACAACACGAAATATGGTGATGCGTTTACGTTTTATCCTACAACATGCCCATACAGTATGGAGCTGCGTTTCTATATCTGGGGGAAGTTATGAAACAAGTTATCTCCGTGCATAACGGCAGTGCCTGTTAGGGCTATTTCGGGAGACGACGGCTGGGTTTGAATTCCCGTCGGTCATCCTCGAAAATAGTTTTTCGTGCTTTCCCATTTTCATGTCCAGCCAAATGCCGGGATGGTACCTTTCTGATGGCCACAACCACTTCCTTCCCATTCCTAGCCCGTACAGTTACACTCACAGACAACACCCTCACACAGAAGTCCCATGGAGTGTACCGGGGAAAGGAGCGAAAGATCCGGCGATCCGATCATGTCCTCAGACATCCCGGCACTAGAAGTCATGCGCTAAAAAGTAAAATTTGAAAACGTTCAAAGTAATCGTAGGAAGTGGTAGCATGTATTCAGATACTTTGAAGTTTCATGAGATCATGTTACATAACCAAACCACATTCCACCGGACGAGTTGGCCTTGCGGTTAGGGGCGCGCGGCTGTGAGCTTGCATCCGGGAGATAGTAAGTTCGAATCCCCACTGTCGGCAGCCCTGAAGATGGTTTTCCGTGGTTTCCCATTTTCACACCAGGCAAATGCTGGGGTTGTACCTTAATTAAAACCATGGCCGCTTCCTTCCAACTCTTAGGCCGTTCCTATCCCATCGTCACCACAAGACCTATCTGTATCGGTGCGATGTAAAACCACTAGCCCAAAAAAAACACATTCCAGTAGCGTATATATAGAATGAAAGGTAACTGATGCACTAAATTAACACAATAGAGAGAGAATCACAATGCCGTCATTTTCAGGTCTCTAGCTTGTACCGTTACGCTAAGACTTGGGAGAAAGGAGACGAGATGTTCGAGAAAGCGGTATGTTCCGAGCTGTCAGTGGAGAGATGGCGTGGGATGACATAAGTAGACGAATAAGTTTGAGTGGTGCTTTTAAAAGTAGGAAAGATCACCATATGAAGATGAAGTTGGAATAGAAGAGGACAAATTGAGGCAAATGTTCGTTTATAAGAAAGGGAGTTAGGGATTCGAATAAATTACCAAGGATTCGAATAAATTACCAAGGGAAATGTTCGATTAATTTCTAAATTCTCAAAAAAAAAAAAAAAATACGAAAAGACTAGGTAAACAACCGATACGCAATCTGCCACTTCGGTGATTCCCTAAATACAGATCGGCGGTGACTGACTGACTGACAGACAGACAGACAGACAGACAGACAGACAGACAGATTGGTCGCATGCGGCACGATGCTTAATCCATACGGTCGCTAGCGGCATGTTATCAGCGTGGTCGTCGCATCCGGCACGGTCGCTTCTGGCACGTAACCATAAATATTGCAGCCGAATAAAGAGACGAACAGTTTAAAATCTGTAAGAAATGCGAATGACCATGACAGCGCTACATGCAGAATAATAAAGACGTGGCGTTGCAGTAGCTTACTTGTGAACCTTATCTCCGAATATTTATGAGATAGGAGTGACCTCAATTCAACTCTTGCGGCAATACCTCTCCAGCTGCCTGATCAAGAACAGAGGACAAGTTTCTTTATTTGATAATAAATGAGTAATTAAGCTTCCTGCGGTTAACTGTCAAGGTTAGCTGCATATAATTGCTAGAAAACTGGCACCACCACTACCGTGGGCGGCTGTAAGAGACATCAATACGGCAAAGCACACAATCTATTACCGGGACCTGGGAACCCTCAATAGTGACTGATAATTACACACGCCTTATATTTACTGGCGACAGCTGAAGCTGTCGAGCCACGCGCTGAGTTACGTCGCATGCACTCGAGGAGCAATGCACTGGCCAAGACGCAGCGACGGATATAGCCGACAAAAACACGAGCCGCCCTACGATTCAGCGATGAATTATGAACATCAAAGTGTTCATAACGGAAGAAGGCTTTAACACTTTTTTCAGCGTATTCATGACATTAACTGAACGGGGCACGGTTGGTAGGAAAAAAAATGCAAAATGTTCACAGAATGACAGATAAGGATAGACTCCCATGCAGCACAAGAACAATTTCGCTATATATTCAAAATGACTCAATAAAAACTAATAAACATTCCTTCCAAGCTATTCCTCACATCTATATTTCGAGTCGACATCCCAACTCGAAATAAAGTGGGATGTCGAATATACTTTCATCATTGTACACTCGAAAGCGTTACCTGTTTCGGTGGCATCTGTTTTGGTGTGTATATTTTGGGACTAGCATTGGTATGGTTATCCCAAACGTATCCATCTAGTACATGCCTAGCATAAGAAGGAACTTGCCACCACCAAACATAATACTGTATATCGGGAGACTGGACTGAAAGTCATCTTCCTGGGTTTACGACATCGTCAAAAATTCTTAGTTATATTGTGAAGTGTGCAAGGGTCAATCCACACTATTAATAAAGATAACATGGTGTCTGTCAATCGTTTGTATGTACCAGACGGGCTCGAAAACTAATGGATTGACCGAGCTGACATTTGGTAAGGATATAGCTTGAAATCCCGAATCATGCAAGGGATGCTTCTGATTTTGATATATTTCACAGTTTCTAACTAATGGGGGATTTTACTGGGGTTATGTCCGAAATGGGGGCAAGTTTTGCGCTACATCAACTAAAATAACGGGTAAACGGTTGGCCCTATCAAAACATGACCGTGGCCTTAATTGAGGTACAGCTCCAGCATTTGCCTGGTTGTTAATATGGGAAACCACGGAAAACCATATTCATGGCTACCGACAGTGGGGTTCGAATCCACTACCTGCCGAATGTAAGCTACGTGACCCCAACCGCGCAACCTATTGCTCGGTCAGGTTTCTTGTGCTTTTGGCTGTGGGCCAAGGCGAAATACCATACTACAGACTCATTCACTCACTCGCTGTACCAGTATCTCTGAAATCACCTCAGGTAAGATCAAATTTCACATAATAATAATAATAATAATAATAATAATAATAATAATAATAATAATAATAATAATAATAATAATAATAATAATCCCACTGTCGGCAGCCCTGAAAATGGTTTTCCGCGGTTTCCTATTTTCACACCAGGCAAATGCTGGGGCTGTACCTTAATTAAGGCCACGGCCGCTTCCTTCCCACTCCCAGCCCCTCCCTGTCCCATCGCCGCCATAAGACCTATCTGTGTCGGCGCGACGTAAAGCAACTAGCAAATAATAATAATAATAATAATAATAATAATAATAATAATAATAATAATAATAATAATAATAATAATAATAATAATAATAATCTAGCCTTAATTAATGAATATGCTAGCTCATTTCGCGCTCAAGATCACATGAAGCCATGTTCTTCGTCATTCGTGTGAAGTCGTTCGTTTGTTAACAGGCGAGCTGAAGAATGAGCGCGCCATTCTGCGGAAAACGTTTGAAGGTTACAGTTGAATTGCTTATACCTGCCAAGTATTCCGGTTCTCCCGTAAAATGTGCGAATTTTGAGTGTGTTTTACGGTTGTACGGATGAACAACGTTATTGTACGGATTTTGAATATCCGCGCTTGGTTTCGCTTTCTGCGGTCAAATCGGATTTGTTTGACTTTCGATAGTAGCTGGTAATACGAGATGCAGTGTTTGAAATTTGACCGGTAAATGTATCGATAATCACATTATCGATTATCACCGTGCTTTTGTCACCTGTTCGACCTCAACTGCTACTTCATTCACTGAAATATTCTGAAACAAGAAGCAGGCTGTGATTTTGATGAAAAGAAATGTGAAAAGTAGCAGTCTATGAATTTATATACAACTTTAGTAACTGCGTCGTGCTTCGTAGCAGCTGCGAAAGGCTTTGTTTGTGTGTGGGTATGAGTAACACTGGCGGTAGTTCTGAAACTCGTGGGATTGTGTGACGAATTCATTGGCAATTTAGTATTTTTAGTGGTGTTCGTAATGATTTCAACTAAGAAACGATATTATCAGTCTTTTAGGGAGGCATATTCTACTTAATTTCCCTGTTTTATACGATCACGGAAAGTGTTCCCAGTGTTAAGTGGAAACAGATGAGCACTCATCAAGATGTAACTTTGTGTATTTAATTTCAGGGGTGATCATAACATATATTTGACTTGTATTAGTATTGTTTATAATCTACCCCCTTGCCGTCCTTTTTCATTACGTCTCAAGACTTTGCGACGCATGCGCGTGTTGTTAAAAGTTTTCCGCTTTAGGATCTTCCGGATTTCTTGTTTTGAATGTTGGCAGGTATGATTTGCTGAGTGTGCTAAGCGTGCTTGACCGTATTTCAGAAATGCTGCGGGCTATAGTTTATTTATTCAGCCATTTTCATTATTATCGCCATAGTACTATATTTATATTTCTTGGCGCTGCCAATGCAAATAACTTGGGCCAGGTTGTCATCTTGCCATGATCATCCACTGGAAGCCTGCGGTATATGTATAAGCGTGCTGAAGATGCATTAGCATATGTCAGACATTATGGACGGCGATACACGTTCGCAAAAACGAAAAAGCTAGGCAGACGGCGGCTGCATGGCTTAGATCAATATGGTGACCATCGGCAATAGACCTGTTGACATTGACAATGCGTGGATAGTCCCGTACAGCCCACTTCTGTGCACAATGTTCAACGACCATATAAACGTGGAATTTGCAGCTCTGTCAAATCCATTTAGTATAACTGCAAGGCAGTGACCAGACTGCGTTCTTTCATTTAAAATTCACCCCAAACTGATTGATGGCATTATAAGTGCTGAAATACCAAACCAAAACATTGACTTTGTCCTGAACGGGACCATTCTAAACGACATGGCCCACAGCAATGGACAATGTGGTCAATACAACCGGAGAGATGAAGTTCAAAGATACCAGCATGAACGCTACATTAGTTGCAATGAGGGGTTCTTGAGGATCCTTTGATTCACTGTGAACAAAAAACATCCTACGATCACACACCTGAGCGTGCAACATAAAAACTACCAACGTGTCTATTTTAACGAGGGAAACTTCCAGGAACGAATCCAAAACCCTCCTAACACAACACTAACAGAATTTCTAAGTTGTCCCAGAGTGGTGCTGTTGCAAGGACGATTTTGTACTGAAGTACCTCACAACTATATTTGGAACAAGTCTACACGACAGGAGCCTCCGTGGCTCAGACGGCAGCGCGTCGGCCTCTCACCGCTGGATACCGTGGTTCAAATCCCGGTGACTCCATGTGAGATTTGTGCTGGACAAAGCGGAGGCGGGACAGGTTTTTCTCCGGGTACTCCGGTTTTCCCTGTCATCTTTCATTCCAGCAACACTCGCCATTATCATTTCATAGCATTTATCATTCATTAATAAAATCACCTTGGGAGTGGCGACCCCATTGTAATAACAGCCTATATATGTTTCATTCATTACATCCCTGACCCGGTCAATGACTGGAAAACAGGTTGTAGGTTTTTTCTACACGACAGTTCAGTCCAAACGTTCTAGGAACGCCGATGGACGACAACCAGTTACCAAATATAGCGACGCATTGAGCCGCGCGTACACCATGTATACCAATATCTTAAGAGTGCTTTCGTCTGCGCATGCTCTTGTGTAAGACGCGTGATCCCACATCCTTCAAAGAATTGAGAGCCGTAGAGAATACGGTCAACACCGACATGGATGCGTGTAAAGCTATGGGTCTTCTGGAAAGCTATAATCACTGGGGCGCCACCTTGGAAGAAGCAGATTTGATTCCGTTATCCTCCCACATACAATACTCCTTTGCAGTTCTACTCAGTTCATGTGGACTCCATAACCCTCTACGGGACACATCCAAAGATCACATGACAGAAAATATCCTCAGCAGGTTCGGGAATGAAGCGTCGGATGTGGAAGCAAATGACATGATTTACAATCAAGCAATTCTTGGCAATGAGCAAAGAGTTATAACAATATGTGGTAAAGACCTGAGTGACATTGGGTTACCAAGGCCTCAAGAGGGCGAGTAACCCGACACACAGGTCGTAAGGGAAGTAATGTCGTATAATACAGTTCAACTCGAACAGCAAGTGCAAGGCATGCTGCCTAAGCTTCTTCCTGAGCAGCAGATTACCTTCAACTGTGTTATAGGTAAAATCTCAAGTCAGGAGAGTGCAGTTTACTTTCTACAAGCCCCATGGGGTAATGACAAAACTTTTGTCATTAACCTATTGCTGACTAAGTTAGCAAAGATAACGGTATTCCAGTAGCTCTAGCTACATCGGGAATCACGTCCACACGGTTACCTGGTGGAAGAACGGCGCTATTAATCTTTGAACTGGCGCTGAATTTGACAAGACCGAGATGGCTACGTGCAATATCAACAAAGACACTGAGCGGACGGCGTTGCTGCGTAAATCTAAAATGCCGGTATGGGATGAGTTAACCGTTACTCACAAGCGTGCTCTAGAGGCACTTGATCACAGAGTGCACGAACTGAGGGGTACCAACCAGCTGATGGGAGACCTGGTGGTCTTATTGCCTAGGAAGTTTTCCGCTGACGACCAGCAGAGAATCGTTCACCTTCCGAACTTTGGCACCCTGGTCACTTGTACCGATAACCTCATTTCCTCAGTGTTTCCTGATATACGCCACAACTACCAGTCATCAAATGGTTGTGTTATCGGGCAATACTTTGTCTAAAAATGAGCTCGTGAACTCCATCAAGAAGATCACGGACCCGTTACCCGGGGAGAGCACTACTTTTTTCACCATTTACATCATTATGGATGATGTCCACGCATTAGAATTGTCTGGGGTTTCATGCCACAAACTCCATCTTAAAGCGGGCGCCCCTGTCATGTTGACGCGCAATTTGGATGCACCCAGACTGTGTAACCGTACCAGACTAGTTGTCAAATCCATCAGGCTCAATATTATCGACCAGACGAGTTGACCGTGCGGTTAGGGGCGCGCAGCTGTGAGCTTGCATCCGGGAGATAGTGGGTTCGAGCCCCACTGTCGGCAGCCCTGAAGATGGTTTTCCGTAGCTTCCCATTTTCACACCAGGCAAATGCTGGGGCTGTAGCTTAATTAAGGCCACGACCTCTTCCTTTCCACTCCTAGGCCTTTCCCACCCCACCGTCACCGTAAGACCTATCTGTGTCGGTGTGACGTAAAACCAACTGTAAAAAAATATATTATCGAGAGCAATAATGTGACAGGCTGTGCCAAAAGTAGCCCGTTGCCTTCCCGCGCATTCCCCGGATATAATCAGACTTGTCATTTAACTTCTGAGATCGCAGTTCCCTGCAATGTCAATAAACAAGTCGCAAGGACAGAAACTTGCTTTCAACGTCAATACAAAGTAAATTCAAAACGTACTGTAACATAGTCTATATAGAGATACGATTGTTGAAGTGGATATTGGTGGCGTGAATAAAATTACACATTTTTTCATCATCCAGTATAGCATTAATTACAGCATCCGTCATACACTTGCCATTTGTGCTTTTCCTTTTTCTGTATGAACCAAAAAAGATCATCTAGACGCACGCAAAAATAAGGATGAGCCACTGTCAGACGAATAAAAGAACGTGTATGTAACAGCTTCAAAACTGGACAATTAAATTCCACAATTTTTGTGAGTTGTTTAAGAAAATGTACCGAAGCCGTATGGTGGGGAAAGTAAACTCCTTTTTTTTTTATTGTTTGTTCTTGGGGAGGACAAACAAATCCTACATTTTTCAAAGAGAAATTCATCAACGTGAATGGAGAGTGTACATGTCAAGTGGAAATAATCGCACTCAGGTGTACTTCCTTCCGTGGTTTCCCATTTTCACACCAGGCAAATGCTGGGGCTCTACCTTAATTAAGGCCACGGCCGCTTCCTTCCAACTCCTAGGCCTTTCCCATCCCATCGTCGCCATAAGACCTATCTGTGTCGGTGCGACGTAAAGCCCCTAGCAAAAAAAAAAAAAAAAGTGTACTTCCCTCTGTCAGCCGAGCAATGTGTACATTTTCGGACTGGTAAAGCTCGTCATAAACAAGCTGCAAAATAGCCCACATTTACTACACGGAGGGCGACAGATTAGTAAAAGGGACGATTAAGTGATAATTCATTCACTTGTTCACAATCAATATTATCAATTGTAAAAACTGTCCTTTTATAAAACGTTCCTAATGTAGAAAATTTTGTATTTTGATTGCTTTTATGACATGTAGTCCATAGTAATAGTAAAAGTGAATAAGTCACGTATAGTAGGGCCTATGCGAAACTTTTCTTGAGCCCTGGACTCCGTAGTGCTGAAATGGGAACTAGGGCTCAAGAAAAGGTTCGCGTACTATACTTGAAACTCTGTGAGACTTCTGCTGCACCGAAAATGATAAACATAATACAGAAAGAAAAAGTGGCAAATAATGAACACAGAAGATGTCCAGTGGTTTCGAACCCCCGCGTTTCCGCTCTGCGGTTACGCAGTGTGTGACAGTTATAAAAGGTTCTGTCAAACAGGAAGAGGACTGTGTGCGCAGACTGGCCGCTTTCGTCCGCGCGGACTCTGTAGTCTACACGGTGATATTACATCATCCTGGTCAAACAGAAGGCGGCCTATCGCAGCGGACCAGACTAGTTCGCAGCGGATTGGCGAACAGTTGTAAATTTTCACAGAGTTCGCGCGGCCAACGCTGAACAATGTCTCCAGAAATACGGAGAAATTAACTGACCTAGTGCGTGGTCATGAAAACCTGAATGAAACACGACACGTCGATTACAAAGATCGCACGTAGTCTCATGGTTCCAATGGCATCATCCCTTGGTCGCCCTTTTTAGTCGCCTCTTACGACAGGCAGGGGATACCCATAGGGTAGAACGCGATGTACAGTAGAGCGTGCCACCAAGTTCACACGCTCGTAGTTAGAACCTTGTGGCCATTTATTAAAACTGTATTGCTTATTTACTGTAACTACACTTTGCCGTAATGTGATTTTACACTCACTCACTCACTCACTCACTCACTCACTCACTCACTCACTCACCAACTGGCATGGCCGGTACTAGTAATTCTTATTACTATGCAGGAAACAACAGCGGGCGCGAACTATTTAAAAATGATCACTTTTCTGCTGTAAATACTCTTCTTATCAATATATTCAAATTACTTTTGTGTCAATGACTATTTCAAGTTATGAATATACGGATAATTTAGGGGCTGAGTACAAGTTCGAAAACTAAGTATGCTTAGTTTGATGCAGTCTTCAGGTCTTGAGTATGATGTGGTGATTACAATCACACTGTATAAATTAAGTTTTCGAGAACAAAACTTTTAGGACGTGAACACTTTTTACAAGTAGAGAGAGAATAATTTCCTACAAATGTGAAGGGATTCAAGGGAGCAAGGAGCATATAGACACCGTATTGATGACTGGTTACGATTGTTTTTTCGAGCGACACAACAATGAGACATCAGCTCTTACTCAAACAAAGCCGATGTCTTGGCAGCAATGCACGTGTACCAATTTTTGACCAATGGAGAATTAGAAAAATTAGAAACATTAGAATTAGAGAAACAGAAGGTTTTAAAAATGTGTGAAATTTCTTAAATACTGGAGGGTGCTCATGTTGGTGAAATTGATGGCGTTACTGTTGGTGACATTCCTCTTCTTAACTATGCACGCCTGACGTCCTGTGATGTCGAGCGAGCGTTTTAGCGGTATAATGCGTACTTTAGAAATAATCGGCATACAACTCTGATGGTCAGTTTGAGGATAACCTTTGTTGTTCACTGCAGTTCTGAGATTCTAGCAACTTATATTCCAGCGTGTGATTGGCGAGTACCAACTAGTACAAATGTTTCAAATCTTTTTGCAATATTTAAAGAAAACATTACTTTTTTGTTCTATCTTTCTTAATCCGTTTACCCTTCAGGGTTGCCTTTTCTCTCGGACTCAGCGAGGGATCCCACCTCTACCACCGCATGGGCAGTGTCCTGGAGCGTGAGACTTTGAGTCGATGGATACAACTGCGGAGGAGGAGGACCAGTGCCTCGCCCAGGCGGCTTCACCTGCTTTGCTGAACAGGGGCCTTCCGGGGTGGGGGGATGGGGAGACTGGAAGGCTGGAGGAGAAGTGAGAATGACAAACCACGCAAAACCACTTCGAGGATGGCTGGACCCTGTTCCAGCCCTGGTACCACATTTCAAATTTCTTGGCAGAGCCGGGAATCGAACCCGGGCCTCCGGGGGTGGCAGCTAATCACGCTAACCACTATACTACAGAGGGAGACTACTTTTATAAAAATACCAGAGTTCCTACTCCGACTTTACATACCGATTTTCATTAAATTCTGTTCACCCATTTCCTCCTACCTCGGCGCTGATATGGACTTAACAGCAAAAAACCAAATTCATTAACTTAATATCTGATGTAAAAATGTATATGACATTAATTATGTAGTATTTATCGATAGGGCCAATAATAACAAATATGTAAGAATTAAATTTTAGGCCTTCTCCTAAACTAGCATTTCACTTAGCGTAAACACAATTATTTATGGCCTCGATTGTAGCGACTTATTCCCCGACTTTATATACCTATTTTTGTTAAATTCTCTTCGGCCGTTTTCTCGTGATGCGCATACACACATACATACATACATACATACATACATACATACATACATACATACACACATACATACATTACGGAAAATTAAAACGTGCATTTTTCCTTGTTACTGTGGTCACGACCGGTACAGAAATATCATTCATTATAAATTCTGAGCAATGTACAGACACTCTTACTTTATTTATATTGAGATAAATTAAAATTAATCAGAACTGTCTCCAAATGGCTCATAAAATCTCTAGAAAAGTCACTAGTCGTTATCATTGAAAATTATATCACTAAATTACTAAAAAAGACTCCATATCTAGCGACTGGTCTCTCGAATCGACTAGACTGATGTGAACGAACACAAACAAAGCACGCGAGAACGAGAGATTGACGATCGATATACGCGTCGCTATATACAGGTTTCAAGAAAAAACGCACATTCGCGCACATGTCTCGCATTAATAAAAGGAGATATTTCGTTTGTAAGCGCCCAATGAGCGAAGGACTTCCGGTCACTCGCGTAAACAAGCTGAAATGGCGGGATTTGAAAACAAATGTTCACGAAAAATAAGCTAAAATCGGGAGAAATAATAGAATAATCGGGAGAGGGATAAACTGTCGAAAATCGGGAGTCTTCCCGCCTAATTCGGCAAAGTTGGCATATATGCCTCAACCCTGGCACTCTCGTTTAACCCTGCACCTCTTCTGCACATCATCCCTCACTCACATCTCCCTAGCCAAGAGACCCCTTCAATCCTCCTCTTCAACTGCGTGCTCTCTTACTCTACCCCGCTTCATCATTCTGCGCATCTCCCGCTTCTAACACTTCTCCCGGCCTGAGATGGGGCGTTACTCCCTAGGAGGCCCGCTCCGCCCTTCGGGCGTGAATGAAAACCTACTCGTCGTCGACTCAACGGCACACGAGAACGAGCTTGGTAGTCACAACGAGAGGACGTACGTGCTTTCCGCTGACTCACTCTCGTCGCCAGGCTATTGTACTTTCCGAGTACTAGTCAGGCAACTGTACTTGATAGTGCATCTTCCAAAAGAGCATTGTCTACTGTGTGTATTTTTAAGTACGCACTACGAGCTTTGTCAGGAAGCACTTTTCAGTGCTAGCTCTTTTCAGGTTTTATTTCAGGAGGACAAGGATGGAGTCGCTATTCATCCCAGCGAGACCGGCCGACTATCATTTCAAGGCTGCGGTGGAGGAATTCCGAGCTAGGCTGTGCTCGGAGCCCGTCCCCGACTTTCGTCTCCCGGCGCTGATGGTGTACAACTGGTGGGGGAAGTACACCAACAGGGAGACGATTGTTATAATCGATTTCCTTACAGCGATAGCGGAGCACGTCGGAGAGGAGACGATCACCGAGCTCGTCCACGAGGTGGTCGTGGGCTGGGTGGTCATCATCCGCCCTATGGACCCAAGGCGCATCCACGCCTACGAGAGACTTGCGCCTAAACACATCTAGGTTGTCTGGCTACCAAGACTCAGATAACAGCTGGACGACACAGGCAGCAAGGAGGCAGCCACGTAGACGTCACAGGGGACGTCTACCATCGAGACGCAGACTGTCAGGAAGCAGGGGAACAAGCAGGTGGGCACGGACGCACGCTTCTTGGCTCCCCCGGAGCCGAGGACCGAGGACGATGGCGGCGCTGCCGAGCGCCACGACCCAAGTCGAATTACTGTACTTCACGAAGTACACGCAGACCGACAAGGCCACCAACCTGGAACGTCCACAACATGCCCGGGCCACTCGGGGAAGACCCACCACTCGGGCGCAGACCAGTAAGGAGACCCGGACGGCGGAAGGCGGCACGGAGACGGACACCCCCGGGCGTTCAGAGGCTGCCACGCAGCCTCGGCCAGCTAGCGCTTCGTTCACGATGCAGACTTCGATGTGCGCCCCACAGGACAGGGAACGCATCACGGTGTAGGCAACGACCGACGCCGCCACCGCCAACCAGGAGGAGGGAGAAGCCGGCGCTACAGCGGAAAAACCCGCTACCCAAGTGTCACCAGGCCAGGAAGAGGGCCACCAGGACGTAGCATCTTCCCTAGCTGAGAAGAGACCACCCCTCCCAGGAACCAGACGCCGCCCCCAGACACGGAGGAAGACGCCGCTGGCCCAACAGGAGAGGGCTGCCCAGCCGCAACCCAGGACTGTTCCCAGGATAGCAGCCCACCGAAGAGTCAATCAGGAGAGGACCTCAGCGGCTAGCGGCAGCGAGGTGATATTGTAACGCCCCCTCAGCAGCTCTTGCAGTGTTTCCGCTGCCTGAGGTGGGACCACCGTCAGGATAGGTGTGGGCTCTCAGTGAGGTGCAACCGTTGTGGGGGTGATCACCACTACACGGCCTGTGCAGCACTTAAGGAGGCGCTGGTGTGCGCCAACTGCGCAGGGGGCCACCCGGCCTCTCATCGCAGTTACCCTGTTTACCGAGCTATGGCGCGGGCAGAGAGGAAGGAGGCCCGGCGTCATGTCCCACCCCCATCCAGAAGGCCCCGCCTTGGTGGGCTTGGCCTCATTCTCCGGGATCGGAGACTGGGTACGAGGGACCCCAAGGAGGTGAAGCGGTGCGGCAGTCCCTAATGGCTATTGACACACGGCTCCGCAACCGGCAAGGCCCGCGCTAGTCAAGGCAGTGCCCAGACGGACTGATCCCTTGATAACTGGACTGTCGAGATCATGGATCGTGGCTGGTGCATGATACCTTTTCTCAACAAACACAAACACATGGCCCTATCCAGAAACCACATCCTGGCATGTGCTATCAACATCTGTGCTATCAGCATTTGCCAGGTTTTACTTGTAGGCTCTTTCCTTTTCCGCCTTATGCGGTTTTCCATGACCCTTAGTACCACTCCTCAACACCACCTTACCAACACAAACCTTGCCTGGAAACGCGTCTGACGTGCATACAGGCAGGTAGGCTACTCCTGTAGTACTATTTTCCACTCCTACTGCTCTCTCTTTTCTCCTTAGAAATTAATAGCTTGTCGAAGGCAATGTAGATTAGTGTCTATTGCCACGCGGGGGAGCGGGCTTCGTCCACTTCTAAAGGACTTATTTCAAAGTTGTAGCATTCAGACACTTTAACATATTACGTTGCTTGCTTGAAAGCCCAAGTGGTATACTTTGGTCAATGGGACATATTTTTGTGCCGTGTGCTACAGAACTGTCAGTAAACAACATAACTTAAAATTTAATGAAAGGGATTTACGGATTTGAACTTCTGTAAGTGACCGACTATTTAGGACTCTCTTTCAAATTATGTGTCCATTATTTCACGTAAGGGAACAGACTATGGAACTGAGCATTAATACTTTACGGTGTGCGAGATAGGCAGTGGACTGTTTCTTCAATACTACGTGTCCATTATTTCTTGTGAGAGAACATAGATTGTGTTATTGAACATGACATTATCGTGCGCGAGGTAGAATGTACAGACTCTGTTTAGAATTCACGAACTGTATTCAAACTTACAGGCGGGAACACAGTGCATTCAGCGTACTGAACGTGTGCAGTTGGACAGTGACGGTTCGATCGCATTGTTACGTGGAACCTTGGTTCAAATATCACAAGTGAAACTTCCCTACGCCATTACACTTGTTAATCATGAACCGACAGTGTTATAACATACCAAGTGGCGTGACCAATCTGACGCCACATGCATAGACTTCACCACCCGTATCATCGTCTGAACTTCCATCGTGGGAACGTGGTAGCTTCGGGGGATACGTGGTGATGGTGTTCCGGATCGTCGGGGGACATATGGTAATGGTGTTCCTGGTCGCCGATGGATACGTGACACTGTGGGGCTGCGAGGACGTAGTCAGAGGGAACCAGCAACTTCATGATCCAGAATAACTTACAGGTGATATGCATCTGTTGTTTAAAGAACAGTCAGTTCGAACTTTATGAACAGTGACTTCCAATTTAACTTCCAAGTTCACCAGTCACTTTCAATTTTTCAAGTAACTATCAATTTCTCAAGTGGCTTTCAATTTTACAAATACCTCTCAATTTTACATATAAAGCCAGTGTAATATTAAGTATTACCAGAGCTATTCCAAAACTCAAACGAACTTGCGAACGAGTGGAAGGAACTTTGAAGGACATTTATAGAATGCAATCGAGACAGCGATTTCGCTCGATAAATTTCCAGTGAATTAGAACTTGAGTTATATCAATTTTATTCTTACCTCAAGATTGAACTAACTGATTTACGATAGTTTTTGAATTGGGCATTCAATTTAGAACATCAAGAGTGAACTTTATTTATTTTCATAATAAGTCAAACTTATTAATTATTTCAAGATGGAACTTTATTTATTTCGTTATAATTTTGAATTGAGCATTTGCTTGAAACTTCAAGAACGAACTTTGACCGTTTTACTATAACTGTCAGTCATTAGCAGAATTCAAATGTCAAGATTAAACTTGATTTGCTTTCAAATATGAGATTTTGGTGGTAGTCAAGTTCCATTTGACAAGGATTTCATGATATCACAGGGAATTAATTTACATTAGCCAACAGTTACAAAAGTTAGTGTGGCCTACTATGCAATATTTATTAAACTCCAATTCCCTCTCTGTACACTCTCCGGCTCTGAGACCGCACACTCCGTGCATATTTCTCATGCTAAATCACGCGCGTGATTACGTGCGTGTCTGTTACTTGTACAGTATGTAATGTAGATGCTATTCATTAAGTCATATTTTGAATTTGATGTCACTTTTTTATGATTTTGGGCATAGAAATCCGCCTCCTACTTATTACCTATATGAATATTATAAATTAAAAAACAGCTTTATATTTTATTTTCAATCGCATTTGTTCTAAGCAAAATTTCTATAGCATAAATTTTTCAGAATTACCTGAAGACAACTAACCAGAGCCAAATTACTACACCTGGATTCCTCTACTTCCCATCAGCCATGGTAACGTCATCATTCCGTCAACAACTGGGAAGCAGGTAGAGGATTTTCGTGTATTAAATGAAATAAACTTAAAGAGTCTGGCAGCAGACAATGAAGGGATTTTTTTTAAATGTAGAGTTGCACCGAAGTTTGTACAGTGACATTCTTG